>NC_030382.2:2391983-2693653 GCF_001625215.2 Daucus carota subsp. sativus | reverse complement strand
GGATATCATAGACTTAGTATGCACAAGACACTAATGTATGGATATATTTCTTTTGGATGTTGTATAACAACTTGTACATAATACAATGTATTGATTAATTCCCATTTAAGTTTGTGTGATTTAAGTTTAATTAGTGCTATTGATTTTGGGCATTTTGTTGTTGGATTTATTTACATGAATGAATGATGCACAGGGTTAATATATATATATATATATATATATATATATATATATAAATGGCTCAGCAGCGGGAAATTTTTTTTTTAAAATAAACACTTTAAGCCACGGCAGTTTGACAGCCGACGCTATAGGTGTAATCTTTAGCGTCGCCTGTTTGACTACCGACGCATATATGACTGACCAACAAACATGACTTTAAGCAACGCCTATTTGACTAACCAACGCTTAAAGATTGACTTTTAGCGTCGGGTCTTTGACCTGCGACGCATAAAATTGCATTTTAGGCTACGGCATTCTAGACACCCGACGCACAAAAGAGACTTTAAGCATCGGTTAACGGGTCTATTGCGTCGGCTGTTAACCGTGGCATGATGCTCTTTAGCGTCGGTTTTTTTAACCGACGCAATAGGGACTACCCTATAGCGTCGGGTTCATATACTACGCTGGACTAATTTGACCGTAGCTAAAAGTCATTTTTGTACTAGTGTTAAGTTAGAATACATCCTGTCGAATTTATCCGTAGCTAAAAGTCATTTTTGTACTAGTGTTAAGTTAGAATACATCCTGTCGAATTTATCCTACGAACTTTAGTGGACATTAAAACGAACCATATTAATTATATAGCGACTTCAAACATTGTTATATTAATTAATTAAAATCTGATTAACAAGTTATATTCAAATCAGATTATTCCGCCGCGAATTTTATTGACGATTGTATTCAACCCCCCTTCTACAATCGTTCCAGGACCTAACAATTACTTTCTTAGTTTAAGTACAGATGTTAAACATATGTTAAAAAGAGGAAACAACAATAGGTTTGGTAAATTAGCTACATAGTTGTCTTAGCTATAGATTTCATGAATCCCTTAGTTTTAAATTTATGAAATTCTCCAAAATCCCCAAATATTATCTATGAACCCTAATTTCAAATTCATACAAATTACAAATTACATACAAGTGATAGAAATGATAGAATCACAAATTACATACAAATGATAGTCAAATATTATGTTTGGTTTTAAATACCTTGAAATGAGGCCAGAGGCTTTACAAGAGACTTTACCAGAGGCTTGATTGTTCTTCACCAGAGGGGGGAGATTGAGATGAAATTGAGAGAGAAGGTGGAGGCTTTGAACAAAATCGAAGGTTGAGCTTGAGACAAAGACAAAATCAAAAGTTGAGCTTGAGAGAGAAATGAGGATTTTTGTCGGAGAGAGGGAGAGGGAAATGATATTTGTTGAAGAGAGGGAAGAGAGGGAGGGGGACATTCAGACAAAGATATATTTGGTAATGATATTTAGTACAAGACAAAGATATATTTGGTAATGATACTGTATTAAATAAACTGATAATTTATGCACGTGCCATTTGTAAGAAGCAGATGTGGAAATAGTTTACCGTTAGAGAAGCATTTACAAAAGAAAACCGTTGTGTACACATCTAGGAGACAACGATTTTTAATTGTACCATTGTAATTAGAGCTTTCACACAATGGTCTTGTCCATATAAACCATTGTCTGAAACAGACAAGGGTTTACCGCTTGAAAACCGTTATTTGAAAGTGTTTTCAACAATACATTTCTAGGATAAACCGTTGTAGGATAGTTAACGGATCTTTCACTAACACTTTCATTCATTGCCTTACGAAGTAACATTATTTGCCCCGTTGAATACTCAAGTGACTCACAATAGTAACAATTACATATATATGAATTATCTTTTACTTCAAAGTTTCGATATAAAATCTTGTTCAGATATATCTTTTACAATGCTAATGACAACTACATCACTGATACTTAATAGGATATAACTGGTTTTCAGTGTTATGTTATTCAAATTATCGTAAACTATCAAGTCCGATCTTTGATGTTTATCTAGGAATGACGATTAAAACGAATCAAAATGAGGAACATGATCAATTTCGCAACACAACATATTCACAGTCATATATTGTGTAACGAAGTGTAACATTTTTAACTATGAACATGTAGGGACAATTGGACCTTGGCCTGCGTTTTATGATACTAATTAAAAGTTTGAAAAGAATATTAACCTTAATCTCTACGGCGCAATCGATTCAAATCCACGCCTTCTACTGTATTCCCTGATTCTCCTTGGATGAAGTGTGGCCTTCGATCTCCCAAGGTGTGCCTCTCCTTAAAGTTCCGAAAACCCAAAACCCTAGCTAGCTCCTTGAGAAAAACGTCTGCCTCTCTCAAACCCTAGGATGACTTCGTTTTTGGTGAGTCTTTCAGTTTTAGGAGAACGAGAATATATATAGGCTACAGTAGGGATCATGGACCATTAGATCAGGCCTTCTAATGACATTCCAGGCCAGGCCCAATGTCATTAAATATTAATTCAATCCACTAAAGAATTAATATTTCCACTACATTTCCTAATTCCGTAAATTAATTATTTAATTCGGCTCCCATATTAATTGCTTATAAATTCCCCATGTTTAAGATATCGCATGTCCATTAATTAAATTAATTTCTAACAATTAATTTAATCAATATCTTTTATCCTTGATCATCCACTCAACCTTATAATTATGCAAGAACAAATCTGCTTGCAGGACTAAAGCATAATTATCTTTATGAGCTTTCAAGAGGACATCATCACCCGAATATATTTTTCGGACATGGTTTCCTTTTATAGTTAATATCCCACTCTGTATATAATGTCATTGCCCAATACATAAATTCGTAATTTAAAATAAATTACTTAACTTATGAGTCAAGGCATGTGCATTAAATACAAGTGTCAATCACTATATCCGGATTAAGAACCTAAGCAATAATAACATCTTAGAATCTTAGTTCTTTATTGTCAGAATTAAAGAAACAATTATTCTACTATTTTGATCCCGTTCAATATACACAAAGTATATAAGTATTATTCAATAGTCAAGATAAACTATTTCCAAATAATACTTTAGTCGTTCCAATGGTTTGTCTAACACCATTTAGACTGTAAACCTTTATTATATTATATAGTGAGTTCGACAATCTAATCTTTTGCTATCTCATTTGATACTAGATTGTCTACAATATATAATATACAGACAATGTGAAAACATGCATTCAAGATTCTCAAATAATTGTTATATACTTCAAACGAATATATCAGTATAACCCTAACAATCTCCCACTTATACTCAAGATATTCTTTGAGTATATCAATGTTTATTACAAGCAATCCACTACCAACTATAATAACTATGTGACCAAGTATCTGACTCCTATCGCTTCCACGTGCTCTTGAAAAGCCTTAGATGGTAAGCTCTTCGTGAAAGGATCCGCCCGGTTATCCTTCGATGCTATATCAGCCACAATGATATCTCCTTGGTTAACGAATTATCGTATGAGGTGATACTTACGCTCTATGTGTTTCGCTGCCTTATGGGCCCGTGGTTCTTTGGTATTTGCCACAGCACCAGTATTATCACAATAAATCATGATTTGCTGAGGCAAATCAGGAACCACATCCAAATCCAGCAGGAAGTTTCGGAACCATATAGCGTCTTTGGCTGCCTCAGAGGCTTCCACATATTCGGCTTCCATGGTTGAGTCTACGATGCATTTCTGCTTCAAACTCCTCCATATTACGGCTCCACCTCTCCAAGTAAAAATACATCCCAAGGTGGACTTTCTCTTATCCTTATCTGTCTGGAAATCTGAATCGGTATATCCTAGAGGCAATAAATCAGAGGACTTGTAAATTAACATATACTCCTTAGTCCTTCGCAGGTACTTGAGTATTGCTTTTACAGCACTCCAATGTTCCTGTCCTGGGTTTGACTGGTATCTGCTAACCATGCCCACGGCAAAGCAGATATCAGGCTTCGTGCATAACATAGCATACATTAGGCTTCCACATGCCAAAGCATAAGGAACTGCCTTCATGTTTTCTATCTCCTTAGGTGTCGAAGGACACTGACTCTTTGATAGAGTAACTCCATGTCTGAAGGGTAAATTACCCTTCATAGAGTCCTGCATGTTAAAACGAGGTAATACATCATCTATGTAGGGCTCCTAAGATAAAGCCAACATCCTTTTCTTGCGATCCCTTATAAGCTTGATCCCAAGGATGTATGCTGCTTCATCTAAGTCCTTCATTTCAAATTGTTTGAACAACCATGCCTTTATTGAAGACAACATCTTAACATTATTTCCAATGAGTAAAATGTCATCAACATACAACACTAGAAAAACCACTGTATTTCCCTCACATCTCTTATACACGCATGCTTCGCTTGGACTTTGATCAAATCCATACGACTGGACTGCTTGATCAAAGCGAATGTTCCAATACCTAGAAGCTTGTTTAAGTCCATAAATAGACCTCTTCAGCTTACATACAAGATGCTCTTGGTCTTCCTTAATGAATCCCTCTGGTTGCTGCATATAGATGGTTTTTTCAAGATTTCCATTAAGGAAAGCTGTCATGACATCCATTTGCCAAATCTCATAATTGAGATGAGCTGCTATAGATAAATGAATACGGATTGACTTAAGCATGTCTACCGGCGAAAAAGTTTCCTCATAATCGATACCTTCCTTCTGAGTATACCCTTTCGCAACAAGTCTTGCTTTCCAAGCTTTCACCTTTTTGTCTGATCTCCTCTTTTTCTTGTAGACCCACTTACATCCAATAGGTTTTATACCTTTTGGTGGTTCCACGAGCTCCCAGACCTGATTAATATACATTGATTCCATCTCAGAATCCATTGCCTTTTGCCAAAGACTTGCATCTTTGTCTTGTATTGCCTCTTCATATGTCTGGGGATCATCATCATGGTCACCAGAGAGCAAGTCCAAAGACTCTCCCAAAAACATGAATCTGTCAGGCTGTCGAACAACCCTCGTACTACGACGAGGAACTAGTGCGGTATTAGTGACAGGTCGTACAGTCTGCTGTGGTTGTTCTACTTGTACTACAGGTTCATTATTCGTCCCTCCCACTAGTTCCTCTAAAACGATACTACTCATGGGTTTGTGATTCATTATGTAGTCTTTCTCTAAGAATCTTGCATTGGTGCTAACAGTGACATCCCAATTCTTAGGACTATAAAATAAATAACCTTTTGTTCCCATGTAGTAGCCTACAAACAGTTTTACTTCTGTACGAGATTCTAGCTTAGTCGCGTTCTTGTTCAACACATGTGCTGGACAACCCCATATTCGAATGTGTCTTAGACTTGGTTTGTCCTCGGTCTACAATTCCAAGGGGGTTTTAGGAACCAACTTAGAAGGTACTAAGTTCAAGATAAGTTGCTGTCTCTAAGGCATGTCCCCAAAATGACTTGGGTAAATCCGAATAACTCATCATCGATCTAATACTCTCTAAAAGAGTCCGGTTCCTTCGCTCTGCTACACCATTCTGCTGGGGTGTGTCTGGTGCAGTTAATTGGGATTCTATCCCATTTTTTGATAAATATTTCCTGAATTCCCCAAGCAAGTATTCACCACCACGATCTGATCGTAGTGACTTGATACTTTTATTATGTCGCTTCTCTGTTTTAGCTTTCTACTCTTTGAATTTATCAAAGCACTCAGACTTACAGTGCAATAAATTAACGTACCCATATCTAGAACAATCGTCAATAAAAGTGACGAAATACTCATAACCACCTCTTGCTTGGATATTCATAGGTCCACATAAATCAGAGTGAACCAATTCTAACACTTGTTTGGCTCTATTCCCCTTTGCCTTGAAAGGCCTATTAGTCATTTTACCTTCCAAGCAGGATTCACAAACTGGAAATGGCTCCACTGCCAATGAGCTTAAAGGGCCGTCTACTACCAGTATTTGAATCCTCCTCAAGTTAATATGACCTAATCTCAAGTGCCAAAGATACGTTTGGTTCAAACTAGAAGGTTCCTTTCTTTTAGTAGAGGTAGCAGATGTGTTGTTCAATACCCTATGTTGTAGTTGCAGTGCACGTTGACTAGGATTAATTATATAAAAATTGTCTTGAAATGTACCAGAACATATAATCTGTTTATTCATCATAATAGAAAACATTACGATCCAAAAAAACATTATAACCATCCATAGCAAGTTTAGAAACCGAAATTAAATTCCTTCTAAAAGAAGGTACATAAAGACAATTGTTCAAAACCAAAATCCTATCAGAACCAAAAGATAAATGAATAACTCCTACTGCAACTATTGCTACTTTCGTAGCATCTCCCATGAACACGTATATCTCACCATCTCTAAGCATTCTGGATTGCTGGAACCCTGCATAGAGTTACAAACATGATCAGTGGCTCCTGTATCTACACACCAAATGCTCGTAGATATAGCCGATATAAATGTTGCTGTAACTAGAGAAAGAGACATACCAGTATTGTTTGTCTTCTTAGGAAGAGGACAATCCTATTTCCAGTGACCCGACTGCTTGCACCGGTAGCACTTTCCCTTAGGATTTTTCACACCACCTTGAACTCCCACTGCCTTCACAACTTTCTGTGTCTGAGCCTTTTTCTTCTTCTTATTGCCTTTCGGCTTAGAGGAAGAACCTTTCTCAGCCACATTCACTTGAACACTCTGCCGAAATAATCCTTTAGCTGCCTGAAGTTCTGTCAGCAATTCCGCAAGACTATAGTGCCTCTTGTTCATGTTGTAATTCAAGCGGAATTGCTCAAAACTCTTGGGCAAGCTCATAAGGACAATGTCAATCTGGGTTTCCCTGTCAAGCTCAGCACCAAGGATCTCTATCTCATTCAGATGTGACATCATCTTGAGAACATGATCCCTTACAGGTGTACCTTCAGCCATCTAAGTGTTCATTAAAGCCTTCATGGCTACTTGCCTAGAAGCCCTATTCTGATCTCCAAAAAGTTCTTTTAGATTAAAGAGCATATCCGAAGCACTGGCCATAGCCTGATGCTGATGCTGCAAAACACCCGACATTGCTGCCAGAATGTAACATCGGGACATCTCATCAACCTTTATCCATCGCTTATAATACTCCATATCCTCATCAGGAGCATTAGCAGTAGGCTGCTCAGGCTCGGGTTCGTAAGTGCAAAACTTGTAATCCTCAGCAGTCAACACAATGTCCAAATTATGTTTCCATTCAATATAGTTAGGTCCGGTAAGTTTGTTTTTTTTAAGTATGGTGAACAGTGGATTAAAGCCCATTTTATCATGAGAATCGTGCATGAAAAAATCACATTACACATGAAGAAGGGTGCATTAAAAATTAAGACCTATTGGTTCCTCTAACAATTATTAAAATTAAATGCACTAACGTTTAAACACCATAAGTTTCTGGTACGTCACGATGGGTGACATGTATACCACCTAAATTTGTTTAAACGTTACTTCGGTCCTATTACTGAACAATAAGCCACGTTGGGGTGGTCTTTATTATTTTTCATAGGTAAGTGTATACCATCATCAAATCTTAAATTATCCGAAACCTATGGAACCTGGTACGCCACGAAGGGTGGCATGTATACCTTCCAATATTCTTTGAATAGAATACTTCAATTCAATATTCGTCAATGGTTTGATTTTTAGGCAGTGGAGGAGTCACATCGGTCTCACTTAATACCCATAAGCCTTAGAAATCGCACCAAATTAGAGATAAAGAAAATTCATATTTATTCGTATTAATTTAAGAAGTTTGTTCCAGTAATATCTATAACATTCTAGAAACCATAAATTACATGCCACGATGGGTGACGTATATATAATTTATATTCGTCTTTTTGTTAAATTACAAACAAACAATGATGGAGACCATGGGATTTAATATCATATTAATTCCCTCTCCCACTTAGAATTTACTTTGAGGATTTTAATCTAGATGCATCGCCCTGTGTTATTTCTTCGAAGTCCACATGCATACTATCATGATTATAGCAACACAAATAACACATAACATGGCAGCATGCTATCATGATTAAAGCATTAATGAAAAAGATCCATATGTCCATGTCATTCTAGCATGCGAAGGGTTAGTATCACATGGCATAACAACACAGACAAGAAACACATAAGAACAATAATCAAGAATTATGTAAATCATATTTAAACACATCCACTATTATGGCCCCGGAAAAACAGCTTCAAATTCATCCTTCGAAAAATTCCAGAAAACTTTGATAGCCCGTTTGGAGGCCTAAACGGCCTCAGAATCCCTCAAAAAAACAAGGAAAAGTTACGCAAAAGTTACGGCCAAAACAACGAAGCACCCCCGAAAACAAATCGCAGCAGCGGAAGATCTCTGTTTCTTGCAGCCCAGTTGATCAAACAATTACATACAAATTGTACAGACGGGCCAGCCTATTCTATTACATCAAATCATAATCTAAAACAATTACAAATTGAATTACAAGATCAAACTATCACGATCAACCCTCGTGATTTACAACACAACTATGATAAACCACGTGGAATCCAAACATAACAGAATAATTAAAACACGGCCATAATAGTAGATAACAACCTGCATCACAGAACCACTGCATACATGCATATATAATTATGACATGGACTACATATCATAAAACACAGAACCACAACCTGACTCTGATGCCATTGTGGGAACAATTGGACCTTGGCCTACGTTTTATGATACTAATTAAAAGTTTGAAAAAAATATTAACCTTAATCGCTACGGCGCAAGCGATTCAAATCCACATTTTCTACTGTATTCCCTGATTCTCCTTGGACGAAGTGTGGCCTTCGATCTCCCAAGGTGTGCCTCTCTCAAACCCTAGGATGACTTCGTTTTTGGTGTGTCTTTCAGCTTTAGGAGAACGAGAATATATATAGGTTATACTAGGGATCATGGACCATTAGGTCAGGCCTTCCAATGACATTCCGGGCCAGGCCCAATGTCATTAAATATTAATTCAATCCACTAAAGAATTAATATTTGCACTACCTTTCCTAATTCCGTAAATTAATTATTTAATTCGGCTCCCATATTAATTGCTTATAAATTCCCCATGTTTAAGATATCGCATGTCCATTAATTAAATTAATTTCTGACAATTAATTTAATCAATATATTTTATCCTTGATCATCCACTCAACCTTATAATTATGCAAGAACAAATATGCGTGCAAAACTAAAGCATAATTATCTTTATAAGGTTTCAAGAGGACATCATCACCCGAATATATTTTTCGGACATGGTTTCCTTTTATAGTTAATATCCCACTCTGTATATAAAGTCATTGCCCAATACATAAATTCGTAATTTAAAATAAATTATTTAACTTATGAGTCAAGGCATGTGTATTAAATACAAGGGTCAATCACTATATCTGGATTAAGAACCTAAGCAATAATAACATCGTAGAATCTTAGTTCTTTATTGTCAGAATTAAAGAAAAAATTATTCCAAATAATACTTCCAAATAATATACACAAAGTATATAAGTATTATTCAATAGTCAAGATAAACTATTTCGAAATAATACTTCAGTCGTTCCAATGGTTTGTCTAACACCATTTAGACTGTGAGCCTTTATTATATTATATAGGGAGTTCGACAATCTAATCTTCTGCAATCCCATTTGATACTAGATTGTCTACAATATATAATATACAAACAATGTGAAAACATGCATTCAAGATTCTCAAATAATAGTTATATACTTCAAACGAATATTTCAGTATAACCCTAACAGAACAGTTACGAGTATCAAACTTACAAGTACAATCAAAATATTATTCTAAATAATTAATAAGCGAATATATGGTATGATAATATTAATGTTTTTGTCGCATGTAACTCGTTTATTTATAATATTCCGTAATCTGATTTGTGTAAAAGATGCATTATTTTAGGATCAAAATCACTTTACCTTTAGAGAAGCATTTACAAAAGAAAACCGTTGTGTACACGTCTAGGAGACAACGGTTTTTAATTGTATTGTTGTCGTTTGAGCATTCACACAATGGTCTTCTTTATATAAACCATTGTCTGAAACAGACAAGCGTTTCCCGATTGGAAACCGTTATTTGAAAGTGTTTTCAACAATACTTTTTCCGGATAAACCGTTGTAGGACAGTTAACGGATCTTTCACTAACACTTTCATTCATTGCCTTGCGAATTAAAATTATTTGCCCTGTTGAATACTCAAGTGACTCACATTAGTAACAATTACATATATATGTATTATCTCTTACTTCAAAGTTTCGATATAAAATCTTGTTCAGATATATCTCTAACAATGCTAATGACGACTACATCACTGATACTTAATAGGATATAACTGTTTTTCAGTGTTATGTTATTCATATTATCGTAAACTATTGTGACGCCCCCAGATCCGCATCCCGCAGATCTGGCTCGCCACTAAGCATCTGGCTCAAAACAACACTTGCATTACTTAATAATATCTTACAACAAAACTCTCGCCCCACAAGTCCAGGGTCGATCGTCTTACAACATTGCTTCCAAGTCTAACTTGATTACATATTAGGAAGTCTGATTACAGACTATAATAACTATTGTTAATACTACCAAGCGGCGTAGTCTAGCGGCCTCAGTTTGCGTGATGCGCCTTCTCCTTTCCCTTGCCAGTACCCGTTTCCGGGCGATTCTCCTTAGTCGTGCCATACTCGCTTTTTACTGCTTAAAATACTATAAAGTAGATGCAAGAATGAGCAATCATATTGCTCAGCATGTCCACATAGCACATAACAACAAATAGCAGGATAAGCGAGTAAAACATCGAAAGCATCTCAAAACAAAGCAATGAAGTAGATAACGCCAATCAACAGAACAATTTCAAAATAAGAAAATTCTGGTCTTCCACCCCTCGGTAACACTACATGGTCCGATCATAACTATTTCGTGCTTCCCGTTCTCCTGTGTAATCTTTGCAGTCTGATCGTCACTGCACAAGATACACCTCACACTCTCATTTTTGCTAGCACAAGGGTTAACATTTGTAACACTAGACTATCCACACACAGCAGATAGTCAAGAATTTATCATCTCTTCCACGAATTTAATAAATTCGTGTTGACCAGCTTATTTAGAATCCTCCGAGTACACATCTTCCACTTCACTTCAACGAAGGAATGCGAACAATGCATCCTTTATTTATCAATCAAGAAGTTTCAAGATTTCATAATGTTGAAGAAATATTGAGTATTATTAGGAGTAGTTACTTCCGAACAAAGGAAGAACCCAAAATGAATAAAACTCTTAGTTTTGATATCAACTCGGGTCAAATCAATAATAAAACAACACATTTAAAATATTAAATACGCAAGAAGGTATCATATTGAAGAAGAGGGACTAGCGAACTTGCCTGGCGTCCTTAGCTTGATATTTATTTCCGAGGTTTAATATATATCTGGCTTCACCTTATCCAGGAATTATATATATATTCTAAGCCATGCAAAATAATACATTTAGTATTCTTACTCAAAATAAAAATGTAAAAAAAATTCCAAAATAACTTATTACTTGATAGATAATATCACTAGCTTGAAATTAAATTAAAATGTTAGCAAAAATCCCTTGATTAATTATTTGATTCCAACTCCTACTTCCTTAATCACTTGCTTCCTTTTAGTCACTAGTCAGTGATTTACTTAAACTTTATATAACTCCATGAATCTTATCGATTTGTCCCACCATCCTTGACATTCTCATAAATTTTATCCTTTCTTGTAATCTACTACTACTAAAAGGAATTTATGAAAGATGGCTACTCCGATTATTTTGATGTTTACTCATTCTTTTAAACCGAATTTTTATTAATCATACTTATCTCCTTATAATATACTGCAACTGATTTAATTAACAATTCATATTATTTTAGCAATTCTTTACATATCCATTACTTAGCTTTATTGAATTAATTATTCCTTCACTTATTACAAGAACCCTTTTTCTAGTCTAAACTTATTGTAATGAGGAATTATCAACTAACTTTTATTATTACCCAAAATTATTCTTTCGACTTTCCATCTTAATTCCAATTTATATACTAAATTTGACTATATTCTTTTCAACCTTTAATACTTAACAACTTTCTCCTCTCTTAATAATTCTTTATTCTATTTCCATCCTTATTTGTGATTCTCTTAATTTATCCTTGTCTTTTTTTTTTTCATTTTAGACTTAAAACTCTATTTATTCTCTAAATTGATTTTAATTTATTCACTCAATCATCCATAATCCATTTTGCTCCCTTCTAATATTATTTAATTGATCCACCATATTATTCCAATTTCTATATCTACCAATCTTATTATTGTTAATAAATTAAATCTTATTTATGATTTTACTAAAACACCCTCACCATCAACATCCTCCCCTTCACCTTACCACCACCGTCATCGGTTTCCGGCGGTGCTCACCGGCGCCGCCTGTTTCCCCTCCTCTTTCACTATTCCTCTCATCAGTTTCCTCTCTCCCGCACTATGTTACGGTGACGATGCCGTCTTTGGCACCCATGCCGTCCACCCAAATCACCGCCTCTCCATCGTCTCTCCACCGTCTCCGACCAAAGTTCCCCCCCTCGCTTGTTATCGCCGCGCGTGGTTCTGCTGGCGGTTCCTACGTGAGCCCCGCCTACTCATCACCACCGGTTTTGCTCATATAATCCAAACCACAACAATCCCCAAGGTCCAGCCTATACCAATAATCAAACAAATAAGTTCCAGAAATTTTATAAATATATAGCTCTAATTGTAGTCTCCAAGAATTGCGAGAGAATAGTTTATGATACCAAAAGAGATGTGAGAAAACTAGGTGCTTATTAGTAGTATAATAGACATATATGAGTTGGTAAAGCAGGGTCATACAGGCCATATAAATACTCAACATAAACTAGTTAATTTATGGTGATAAGAAAGGTAAGAGATTTGAGTTGTATTTGTTTACCTTTATATACTACTCTGATTGCTGCTTCCTTCTTTAACCTTCTCCCTGCTTTTATCTTCTTCTTTTTTTTTACTAAGTTTTGTGAAAATGGAACTTGGCTTACTATTCAGGTTTTTATACTAGTAGCTTAATTAATTTTTTATTGCTTCGATTTGCGTGTCTTTCTTGGGCAGTACTTAAAAACCTTGGACAGTACTCATGTACTACTTGGGCACCACGTACAATTTGAGACTCATATTAGTACAAAATTAATGCCCTGCTTAGTTCATGTATTTCGGCTATTCTCGTATCGTTTTTATTATTTTTCGGATAATTTCCGAGACTAAAATATAATATATATTTAAATTATCAAATAAAATATTCATACAAATATATATTATTAATTATTATAATAATTCTGGATCAATTTCTAAATTAATAAAAATATAGAGATAAAATAATTAGCTCATTCAAAATATAATATTGGCTCCTGAGCCGGTAACTAAATAAATACTCGAGGCTGCATTTATTTTCATACAAACAAAATTCTAAATACCTGGCCTGCACAATTTAACGCTACATGTTTTCTATAATCTAGTCTCAACTATGCTATATTAATATTTTATAATTTTATTAAATCGGAGGATAATAGTGTTGCTCTTTTCATTAAATAAATAATTAAGCTAGCCAGCTATATTTTTCGTACGACGGAATATAATATTTAAAAATTTTGCGTCTACTAATCATATTCATTTAAATGAATATTCTAATATTCTCGTACTCAAAAAAAATTAAATCCCGGCCATACCAAGTATCACTTCTCTATAAGAGAATTTAAGTCCGTGCTGTAATTTGATTAAATCTATCGCGACCTAGAAAATATTTCTGACATGTAAATTAGTTAAATTAAATAATTTCACGCTTACGTACTTGTAAATTTCTCGGTTATTACATTCTTCCCTCCTTAAGGGATTCCGTTCTCGGAATCTCGATTAGTGCTGAACAACTCCGGGTAATTCTTTCTCATTTCTTCCTCTAACTCCCACGTAGCTTCTTCAACAGCTTGATTTCGCCATATTACTTTAACTAACTTGACTCTCTTGTTCCTCAACTCCTGAATTTTTGAATCTACTTTCTCTACTAGTTGCTCTTCGTATGTTAGATCAGGTTGAATATTTACTGGCTCGTAGCTCAAAACATGGCGGTTGTCTGTCTTATAAACTTTTAACAGAGATACATGGAAAACATCAAGGATATGTTGTAAATCTGGGGGTAAGGCCAATTGATAAGAAACACTTCCTACTTTTTTCAAAATCTCAAATGGTCCTATATATCTCGGGTTTAACTTACTTCTTTTACCAAATCTAATTACTCCTTTCCAAGGCGATACTTTTAGAAGTACTTTTTCTCCTACATCAAAGGCTTTCTCATTCCTTTTTAAGTCCGCATATTTCTTTTGCCTATCTTGAGCTGCAACTAATCTTTTCCGTATTTTCTCAATTGATTGTTTGGTATGTTGAACTAGCTCTGGTCCTAAAATCTTTTTCTCTCCAACTTCATCCCAGCAAAGTGGTGACCTACATTTTCTACCATATAATGCCTCAAAAGGGGCCATTCCAATACTAGCGTGATAGCTGTTGTTATAAGAAAACTCTACTAAAGGTAAGTGATCATCCCAACTTCCTTTGAAATCCAAAGAACAAGCTCTTAACATATCCTCTATAGTCTGGATTGTCCTTTCACTTTGTCCATCTATTTGAGGGTGGTATGCAGTACTTAGGTTGAGCCTAGTTCCAAAAGCATACCTGAAATGCTTGCCAAAATCTTGATGTAAATCTAGCATCTCTATTCGAAACAATTGATATTGGTACCCCATGTTTAGACACAACTTCATTCATGTACATTTTCACTAGTCTCTCGAGGGTATATTTCTCACTAATAGGAAGAAAATGCGCAGATTTTGTCAATCTATCAACAATTACCCAAATAGCGTCATGATTTGCTCAAGTCCTAGGGAATCCTACTATGAAATCCATGGTGATATGTTCCCATTTCCATTCTGGGATTTCTAGTGGTTGCAACAATCCACCAGGTCGTTGATGCTCAGCTTTTACTTTCTGACATGTTAAACATTTACTTACCCAGTCAGCAATCTCTCTTTTCATATTAGGCCACCAATAATTTCTCTTTAAATCTTGATACATTTTGGTGCTTCCTGGGTGTATAGAATATTTTGACTCATGAGCTTCACTTAGAATATCCCTTTTTAGATCTATCAGGTTAGGAATCCAAATCCTATTGGCAAACCTCCTAATTCCTTTTTCATCTTTAACACTTAAGTACTCATCACCAGTCAATTCAGATCGTCTTTCTTCAATCATTAATTCCTGACTCTTTTTTATTCTTTCTATTAGTTCCGGTTGTACTAACATCTCATAAATCCTTCCCTCCTTATGCTCCGAATCCTTAATTTCTAATTCTAACCTTTCCATTTCCTTAATCAATTCCTTTGGTAGAGACATCACATTGATCCTTTCTTTTCTACTTAAAGCATCAGCAACTACATTTGCTTTCCCTGGGTGATAATTAATTGTACAGTCAAAATCTTTTATCAATTCTAACCACCTTCTCTGTCTCATGTTCAATTCTTTCTGAGTGAACAGATACTTTAAACTTTTATGATCTGTAAATATCTCACACTTCTCACCATATAAATAATGACGCGAAATCTTTAAAGCAAACACTATAGCAGCTATTTCTAGGTCATGGGTAGGGTATCTCAGCTCGTAATCCTTAAGTTTCCTAGAAGCGTATGCTATCACTTTTCTGTGTTGCATCAGCACACATCCTAGTCCCTTATGAGATGCATCACTATAAATCACAAAGTTTCCTGTCTCATCAGGTAAAGTTAACACAGGTGTCGTTGTAAGTCGCTTCTTCAATTCCTGAAAACTTTCCTCGCACTTAGGGGTCCACTCAAATTTTTCTTCTTTCCTAGTCAATTTGGTCAGAGGAGTTGCAATCTTAGAGAAATCTTTCACAAATCTTCTATAATATCCTGCTAATCCAAGAAAACTTCTTACCTCTGTCGGGGTCCTAGGCCTATCCCAATTCCATACTGCCTCAATCTTTACAGGATCTACTGATATTCCTTCCTTAGAAACTACATGTCCTAAAAACTGTACTTGCTCCATCCAAAACTCACATTTTGAAAATTTAGCATATCACTTTTCTTTCCTCAAAGTTTCCAAAATTATCTTAAGATGTTCAACATGTTCTTCCTTCGTTTTAGAATAAATCAAGATATCATCGATAAAAACAATGACAAACTTATCTAAGTACTTTTTGAATACCCTATTCATAAGATCCATAAAAGCTGCAGGAGCATTAGTTAATCCGAAAGGCATTACTAGAAACTCATAGTGCCCATATCCAGTCCTAAAGGCCGTCTTAGGTACATCTTCGGGTTTGATTTTCAATTGATGGTATCCAGACCTCAAATCTATCTTTGAAAAATAAGATGCTCCCTTTAACTGGTTAAACAAATCATCAATCCTAGGTAAAGGATACTTATTCTTAATTGTCATCTTATTTAATTCTCGATAATCAATACACAATCTCATGCTTCCATCTTTCTTTTTAACAAACAAAACAGGGGCTCCCCAAGGGGACACACTCGGTCGAATCACTCCCTTATCTAGCAATTCTTGCAATTGGGTTGCTAATTCTTTCATTTCTGCTGGTGCCATTCTATAAGGGGCTTTAGATATCGGTGCCGTACCCGGGACAAGATCAATGGTGAATTCTATTTCCCTATCAGGCGGTATTCCGGGTAATTCCTCAGGAAACACATCTTTGTATTCCTTTACTACAGGAATTTCATCAATCTTAGGGCTTGCCTTACTTACGTCTATTACATGAGCTAAATATGTTTGACATCCTTGTCTAAGAAATCTTTTGGCTTGAATAATTGTCAAAAATTTTCTAGCTTGCTTTTGACCTCTCACCATGACTCTCTTTCCATTAGCACCTTTCAAACTCACACGCTTTCTTCTACAGTTTATTTGCGCATCATATTTTGTTAACCAATCCATTCCAAGAATCACATCAAACTCTCCCAGTTTAATAGGGATAAGATCTATCGCAAAGTTCTGTTTTTGAACTAATATTTCACAGTTTGGACACACCTGATCTACTGTGTGATTACTTCTTGATTAGCTATTTCTATATTCATCACTTCTCCTAAAGGTATAGATTCCATTCCCAACTTATGCATAAGTCGAATAGAAATAAAAGATCTACTTGCTCCGGAATCAATTAACACACAGGCATTTTCGGAGTTTACTAGGAACGTACCTGATATGACATCATTATCCACCATAGCATCCTTCAGGGTCATGTTGAGGGTTCGCGCAGTTGGCTTGTTATTCTTGTTCTCTAGTGGTGCAGGTAGTTTCGGTGTAGCACTCTCCTGTTGAGTTTGTCTACACTCTTTCGCCACATGTCCTTTCTTTCCACAATTGAAACATGTAATTGACTTCTCCTAACAGGCAGAGGCGTAATGGCCTTTCTTTCCGCAATTATAACAAGTAGTGGACTCTCGATAACATGGGGGTGGATGCTTCTTCCCACAGGTCTTTCAATCTGGTAATGGGGGTCTTCCTTGCAACACATTTGCAGTTGGTGTAGTCCTAAATTTTTGACTTCCCTCTCTATTCTGTGGCACTTCTTTCTTTATAAAAGGTTTCTTCATACTCGGGTTCCAAGGTTTCTTGCCAGAATTCTGACTATTCTGCGGGGTCTTTCGCTTCCTATCGCCTTTTTCTTTGTTATAAAGCTCACTCCCTGACTCAATAATACAAGCCTTATGTACTAGTGTTGCGTAACTAGTGATTTCTAAAACAACAACTCTATTTTGGATCCAGGGCTTTAAGCCCTGCTGAAAACGTCTAGCCTTTTTCTCGTCCGTATCTACTTGATGCGGAACGAACCTAGAAAGCTCAGTAAATTTAGCCTCGTACTCTGCTACAGACATATTCCCCTATTTGAGCTCGAGAAACTTGAGCTCCATCTGATTCTCCAAATGCGTAGGAAAGTATTTTTCTAGGAATAACTCAGTAAACCTAGCCCAAGATATAATACTAGATCCCTCTAATACTCGCTTAGCTTCCCACCAATAGTTAGCTTCACCTTTAAGCATAAAAGCGGCAAAGATAGTTTTCTTCTCTTCTTCTGCACCGACTATCTCAAAAGTCTTCTCTATCTCTCGTAGCCATATCTTGGCTTCGACGGGATCTACCGTCCCTTTGAATTCTGGGGGTTGCAAAGATTTGAAAGATTTAAAAGAAATAGTGGGTTTAGTAAGCTGACTTGAAGAACTCTTCTCTGAGTTAGCCTGAAGATTTTGTTGAAGAAAATCAACAAACATTTGAACAGGGTTGGGTTGGGGTTGGAATCCCGGTGGAACTTCAGGAGTTGACTCATCAACTGGGTTGTCATTTGGATTTGAACTCATCTTGATTCTATTAAGAAGAGACAAAACGTGTTAATAATTTTCATCAGAATGTATAAATCATGGTTACTTGAAAGTAAAACAGGGTGCAATATTTTTTAAAACTCAGTACATAAGTTGAAAATAAGTTTGAATGTCTCATTTAAAAATAGATTTTGTGTCAAAGTTGCATATTTTGAAAACTTTTTAAAGAAATCTGCAAAACTTAAGTGTCGTTGAAAACCCTTTTAAAACAATTTAAACAATAATTAATTATTTTGAAAATATTTTTCTTTTTATTCCTGTTTCTAGAAAAATCTTCTGGTTGAGAATTGATATGCAAAATATCTGACAATAATGAACAGGTTGAAAGTAAATGACAAGTCGAGAGTAAAAATAAACAGGAAGGACATAACAACAAAACTCATAAGTGAAAACATCATAAAGGTGGTCATAATATCCGAAGCTTTAGTAGTACAAGTCATGATAGAAACAAATATACATCTGATCATGCCATTCCTACAACATCATATCTAATCTGGCTATAACTATACAAAAGGGTCCTAACTACAACACTACTGCCAGATATGTATATAGATCGATACTAGAGCATCTGCATCAAAATAAAAGATAGTGCACGATACTCTAGTGGATGATATCCAGTGTCTACAAGTCTACTAAGTACATAAAAAACTATATCTGGGATACACACAACTACATGTGTTATCCCCCAAAAATAAAGACTATACATATACAACCAGTCTACTAGTAGAATATCTCAAACACCCGACGTAGGAACTCAGCAAATGCCCTATCTACCATCATCGAGATCATAGGGCCGCTAACAAGGCCAGAACTGGTAGACGGAACTGTCTGCATATCTGCTCGGAGTCTCTGAAACATTGATATAGCAATCTGGTACATGATCTCTGAGCCAGTATCACGGGCCAAGAAGCCTGGCCTCGCATGAGCAAACAGAGGATCCTGTGATCCCTGGAAACCAGCTCTCATCTGATGCACAGACTCTCTCACCTGTAGGTACCTCTGAATAAAAGACTGGTGCTCAAATGGTGGTGGAAAGTCGAAAGCAGGAAATGCAGGATCAGGAATAGGGGGTGGTCCCTCAAACTGAGTAGGTGCAGTCATAGGTGCATGGACAGGGACAGTAATGGGTGATGCAGAAGTGATAGGAGCCGAGGGAGGAGTAGTGGATACAGGTGGAGGTATAGGCGTATCCACAGTAGCAGCTGATACAAGGGTCTCAAACTGATACTGATCCATAACTCTGGGGGTATCATAGGTGTAAGGATAGGGAGTAGGCTCGAATTGACTAAGTAACTTAGGAATAATAGGCTCCTCCCTCTCAGGAACTGGCTCAGGAATAATAGGTGCAGGAACAGTATCGGAAGGGGTCGAGGTCAACTCAGGTAATGGTGGATCAAGATCTAGTAACTCTATGAAGTCAGTATCATCAGAAACCAGATCGACAATCTCTGGAGCAGGTGGCTCTATAATCTAGATCGAGGAATCATCAGAGTCAATGTCTATAACCATGATGTCTGATGATGAGTCACTGGAATCACTATCTATAACCATCACATCCATAGATGGATCGCTATCATAAGTAGAGTCAGTATCTATAGACATAACCTCCAAAGTAGAAGTAGAATCACTGTTAATCTCTATCTGAGAGGAGTGGTCCGTATCGGAATCTCCCTCGTACCCTGACATCTGAACAACAAATAAACATTATTACTACCAATTATACGATTGCTCGTAACTATAAAAATATATATACTCATAGGGTTTATTAACCCCTTGCGTATGTACTCTAACATACGGGATAGGTTCAACAAGGGTACCTATCTTAAACTTTGTGTCGTACTCGCTAGTTATATTCCTAGGGTTTCTCAAATCCTAAGGATATAACTATAGCTCTGATACCAAACCTGTGACGCCCCCAGATCCGCATCCCGCAGATCTGCCTCGCCACTAAACATCTGGCTCAAAACAACACTTGCATTACTTAATAATATCTTACAACAAAACTCTCGCCCCACAAGTCCAGGGTCGATCGTCTTACAACATTGCTTCCAAGTCTAACTTGATTACATATTAGGAAGTCTGATTACAGACTATAATAACTATTGTTAATACTACCAAGCGGCGTAGTCTAGAGGCCTCAGTTTGGGTGATGCGCCTTCTCATTTCCCTTGCCAGTACCCGTTTCTGGGCGGTTCTCCTTAGTCATGCCATACTCGCTTTTTACTGCTTAAAATAATATAAAGTAGATGCAAGAATGAGCAATCATATTGCTCAGCAAGTCCACATAGCACATAACAACAAATAGCAGGATAAGCGAGTAAAACATCGAAAGCATCTCAAAACAAAGCAATGAAGCAGATAACGCCAATCAACAGAACAATTTCAAAATAAGAAAATGTTGGTCTTCCACCCCTCGGTAACACTACATGGTCCGATCATAACTATTTCGTGCTTCCCGTTCTCCTGTGCAATCTTTGTAGTCTGATCGTCACTGTACAAGATACACCTCACACTCTCATTTTTGCTAGCACAAGGGTTAACATTTGTAACACTAGACTATCCACACACAGCAGATAGTCAAGAATTTATCATCTCTTCCACGAATTCAATAAATTCGTGTTGACCAGCTTATTCAGAATCCTCCGAGTACACATCTTCCACTTCACTTCAACGAAGGAATGCGAACAATGCATCCTTTATTTATCAATCAAGAAGTTTCAAGATTTCATAATGTTGAAGAAATATTGAGTATTATTAGGAGTAGTTACTTCCGAACAAAGGAAGAACCCAAAATGAATAAAACTCTTAGTTTTGATATCAACTCGGGTCAAATCAATAATAAAACAACACATTTAAAATATTAAATACGCAAGAAGGTATCATATTGAAGAAGAGGGACTAGCGAACTTGCCTGGCGTCCTTAGCTTGATATTTATTTCCGAGGTTTAATATATATCTGGCTTCACCTTATCCAGGAATTATATATATATTCTAAGCCATGCAAAATAATACATTTAGTATTCTTACTCAAAATAAAAATGTAAAAACAATTTCAAAATAACTTATTACTTGATAGATAATATCACTAGCTTGATATTAAATTAAAATGTTAGCAAAAATCCCTTGATTAATTATTTGATTCCAACTCCTACTTCCTTAATCACTTGCTTCCTTTTAGTCACTAGTCAGTGATTTACTTAAACTTTATATAACTCCATGAATCTTATCGATTTGTCCCACCATCCTTGACATTCTCATAAATTTTATCCTTTCTTGTAATCTACTACTACTAAAAGGAATTTATGAAAGATGGCTACTCCGATTATTTTGATGTTTAGTCATTCTTTTAAACCAAATTTTTATTAATCATACTTATCTCCTTATAATATAATGCAACTGATTTAATTAACGATTCATATTATTTTAGCAATTCTTTACATATCCATTACTTAGCTTTATTGAATTAATTATTCCTTCACTTATTACAAGAACCCTTTTTCTAGTCTAAACTTACTGTAATGAGGAATAATTATCAACTAACTTTTATTATTACCCAAAATTATTCTTTCGACTTTCCATCTTAATTCCAATTTATATACTAAATTTGACTATATTCTTTTCAACCTTTAATACTTAACAACTTTCTCCTCTCTTAATAATTCTTTATTCTATTTCTATCCTTATTTGTGATTCTCTTAATTTATCCTTGTCTCTTTTTTTTTTTTCATTTTAGACTTAAAACTCTATTTATTCTCTAAATTGATTTTAATTTATTCACTCAATCATCCATAGTCCATTTAGCTCCCTTCTAATATTATTTAATTGATCCACCATATTATTCCAATTTCTATATCTACCAATCTTATTATTGTTAATAAATTAAATCTTATTTATGATTTTACTAAAACACCCTCACCATCAACATCCTCCCCCTTCACCTTACCACCACCGTCATCGGTTTCCGGCGGTGCTCACCGGCGCCGCCTGTTTCCCCTCCCCTTTCACTATTCCTCTCATCAGTTTCCTCTCTCCCGCACTATGTTACGGTGACAATGCCGTCTTTGGCAGCCATGCCGTCCACCCAAATCACAGCCTCTCCATCGTCTCTCCACCGTCTCCGACCAAAGTTCCCCCCCCCCTCGCTTGTTATCGCCGCGCGTGGTTCTGCTGGCGGTTCCTACGTGAGCCCCGCCTACTCATCACCAACGGTTTTGCTCATATAATCCAAACCACAACAATCCCCAAGTTCCAGCCTATACCAATAATCAAACAAATAAGTTTCAGAAATTTTATAAATATATAGCTCTAATTGTAGTCTCCAAGAATTGCGAGAGAATAGTTTATGATACCAAAAGAGATGTGAGAAAACTAGGTGCTTATTAGTAGTATAATAGACAGATATGAGTTGGTAAAGCAGGGTCATACAGGCCATATAAATATTCAACATAAACTAGTTAATTTATGGTGATAAGAAAGGTAAGAGATTTGAGTTGTATTTGTTTACCTTAATATACTACTCTGATTGCTGCTTCCTTCTTTAACCTTCTCCCTGCTTCTATCTTCTTCTTTTTTTTACTAAGTTTTGTGAAAATGGAACTTCGCTTACTATTCAGGTTTTTATACTAGTAGCTTAATTAATTTTTTATTGCTTCGATTTGCGTGTCTTTCTTGGGCAGTACTTAAAAACCTTGGACAGTACTCATGTACTACTTGGGCACCACGTACAATTTGAGACTCATATTAGTACAAAATTAATGCCCTGCTTAGTTCGTGTATTTCGGCTATTCTCGTATCGTTTTTATTATTTTTCGGATAATTTCCGAGACTAAAATATAATATATATTTAAATTATCAAATAAAATATTCATACAAATATATATTATTAATTATTATAATATTTCTGGATCAATTTCTAAATTAATAAAAATATAGAGATAAAATAATTAGCTCATTCAAAATATAATATTGGCTCCTGAGCCGGTAACTAAATAAATACTCGAGGCTGCATTTATTTTCGTACAAACAAAATTCTAAATACCAGGCCCGCACAATTTAACGCTACATGTTTTCTAAAATCTAGTCTCAACTATGCTATATTAATATTTTATAATTTTATTAAATCGGAGGATAATAGTGTTGCTCTTTTCATTAAATAAATAATTAAGCTAGCCAGCTATATTTTTCGTACTACGGAATATAATATTTAAAAATTTCGCGTCTACTAATCATATTCATTTAAATGAATATTCTAATATTCTCGTACTCAAAAAAAAATTAAATCCTGGCCATACCAAGTATCACTTCTCTATAAGAGAATTTAAGTCCGTGTCGTAATTTGATTAAATCTATCGCGACCTAGAAAATATTTCTGACATGTAAATTAGTTAAATTAAATAATTTCACGCTTACGTACTTGTAAATTTCTCGTTTATTACATTCTTCCCTCCTTAAGGGATTCCGTTCTCGGAATCTCGATTAGTGCTGAACAAGTCCGGGTAATTCTTTCTCATTTCTTCCTCTAACTCCCATGTAGCTTCTTCAACAGCTTGATTTCGCCATATTACTTTAACTAACTTGACTCTCTTGTTCCTCAACTCCTGAATTTTTGAATCTACTTTCTCTACTAGTTGCTCTTCGTATGTTAGATCAGGTTGAATATTTACTCGCTCGTAGCTCAAAACATGGCGGTTGTCTGTCTTATAAACTTTTAACAGAGATACATGGAAAACATCATGGATATGTTGTAAATCTGGGGGTAAGGCCAATTGATAAGAAACACTTCCTACTTTTTTCAAAATCTCAAATGGTCCTATATATCTCGGGTTTAACTTACCTCTTTTACCAAATCTAATTACTCCTTTCCAAGGCGATACTTTTAGAAGTACTTTTTCTCCTACATCAAAGGCTTTCTCATTCTTTTTTAAGTCCGCATATTTCTTTTGCCTATCTTGAGCTGCAACTAATCTTTTCCGTATTTTCTCAATTGATTGTTTGGTATGTTGAACTAGCCCTGGTCCTAAAATCTTTTTCTCTCCAACTTCATCCCAGCAAAGTGGTGACCTACATTTTCTACCATATAATGCCTCAAAAGGGGCCATTCCAATACTAGCGTGATAGTTGTTGTTATAAGAAAACTCTACTAAAGGTAAGTGATCATCCCAACTTCCTTTGAAATCCAAAGAACAAGCTCTTAACATATCCTCTATAGTCTCGATTGTCCTTTCACTTTGTCCATCTATTTGAGGGTGGTATGCAGTACTTAGGTTGAGCCTAGTTCCAAAGCATACCTGAAATGCTTGCCAAAATCTTGATGTAAATCTAGCATCTCTATCCGAAACAATTGATATTGGTACCCCATGTTTAGACACAACTTCATTCATGTACATTTTCACTAGTCTCTCGAGGGTATATTTCTGTTAGATATAATTGATGATTACTAATATTCTTAAAGTCTGTTTTAGAACAGGAATCATCAGAGTTTAATCGGGAAGCTGATCAGAGTTTAGTAAAGTCTGACAGAGTTTGATAAAGTCTGATCAGAGTTTACATAGTCAAGACTCGTCAGAGTTTACACGTGGAAAGAGCTCAGAAGCGGATATACTTCAAGGAAGGATAGAAGCGGAGGAGTGATTTGCTGACTATGGAAACTAAACAGAAAACTGGAGCAATCTTTGATTGATAGAATTCATAGCTGATTTATAGGATATCAAATCAGAGATTGATTTTGTAACTGTGTATATATAAACACAGATTAGGGTTACTCTATGACAGTTGAGTTATCGAGTACATTGTTTAGAACCCTAGCAGCTCTTAGTGATACAATATAAATCACTGAGAGAGTTTTTGTAACCACCAAAGCTTTGTGAATATAAGAGTTTATTGATTTCAATTTCTCATATTGTCTTACTGTGTTACAGATTGTGATCACTATATCATATTATATAGTGAGTTTATAGGACCTAACAAGTGGTATCAGAGCCAGCTCTGTTAAGATTACTACAGTGAGATCTTAAACACAATCATGACTGAAAAATCACAAGCTTCATCCTTTAGAGTTCCAATCCTTAAGGCATCTGAATATCCAGTCTGGAAAGAAAGAATGATCATATTCTTAGACTCTGTTGATCCAGAATACCTTGACAGGATTTATGATGGACCACATATGCCCACCAAGCTCTCTGTTGGGATTGCAGATGAACCTCAAAAGATGGTTCCAAAAGAAAAGAAAGATTATACTCCAGAGGACATCTCATCTATCAGTAAAGATGCAAAGGTGAAGCATCTGTTGCATAGTGCCCTTGATAATGCAATGTCTAATAGGGTGATTGGGTGCAAAACTGCTAAACAAATCTGGGATGCTCTGGAAACCAGATGTCAAGGAACTCAGGCCATTAAGAAAAACAGAAAAACAATCCTTACACAGGAGTATGAGCACTTTGACTCAAAATCTGGTGAGTCCCTGACAGATCTGTATGACAGATTTGTCAAACTGTTAAATGACTTATCTCTGGTGGACAAGGAATATGATCTTGAAGACTCAAACCTCAAATTCCTTCTAGCTCTTCCTGAAAAATGGGATTTGAAAGTCACTACAATAAGAGACAATCTTGATCTTGGAGAAATGTCTCTTGATGATGTTTATGGAAGACTGAAGACTCATGAACTTGAGATGGAGCAAAGGAGCAAACGACATGGAGGAAAATCAAAGTCTGTTGCTCTGAAAGTTCAAGAGGAAGCTGCTAAGAGCAAGGGAAAAGCTCATGTCACAAAGTCTGACATGGAGTCATCAAACTCTGATGACTCAAACTCTGATGTTCCCTCAGACTCTGAAGAAAGTGATGATGAGATGATGCAGTTAGCAGCATTGATGGTGAAAAGCTTCAAGAAGTTGGCCTACAAAAAGTTCAACAAAGGCAAAAGTTTTTCAAGGAAAGACAGAAACTCTGACAGAGTTTATGACAAGAAGAACTTCAAGAAGAATGAGGGCAAAGAAGGGAAAGCTGGAAAAGCTGACAAGTATACCTGTTTCAACTGTGGTGAAAAGGGACACTTTGCATCTGAATGCAAGAAAGCCAAGAAGGAAAAAGAAAAAGCCTTTATCACCAAGAAAGGAAACTGGACAGATACATCTGATTCAGAAGAAGAAGTCAATTATGCTCTGATGGCAAACACTGACAACAACTCTGAATCTCCTGCTAAGGTACCTCATTCTACTCTTGCCTTTGATACTGAAGATATAACTGAGTTAAGATTGTTTCTTAAAACTTTACATATCAGCTTTAGAGATCAGACCTTGGAAAATGAAAGATTAAAATCTGAAACTCTGAGTGTAAAGAAAAGGAATAATTTTCTAGAAAAAGAATTAGTTCAGATGTTGGAAGTTCAAAAAGAAAGAGATGATGCTGTCATTGTCAAAGATGAATTATCAAAGAGGTATGCATCTCTTCAATCAGAACTTGCTAAGGAAAGGGAGATCATTAAGACATGGACTAATTCAGGCAAAACCACTCAGGATATCTTAGGTAGTGGAAACTGGAAGAAGGGACTAGGTTACACTGATAACTCTGAAGCTGAGTCATCAAAAACAGAGTTTGTTAAAACTCAAAAACCTAAGGTTAAACCTGTCAAATTTGTTGTTGAATCCCCTAAGTCTAAACAGAGTAGACCAAAATCAGAGATTAACAACAATTTAAAATCTGATAAGCCCAAACAGGTTAACATAGGACTGATGACTCAGAAACAGCTTAAACATAAGCTTAAAGAAGTAAAGTCTGATGACAAAAACAAGGAGCCTAGGAAAAATAGAAATGGCAAGATTGGTATAGACAAGAGTAATAACTACATGCCTGTTCCAAATGCACCTAGGAAGACATGCCATAACTGTGGTAATACTAATCATCTTGCTAATTTTTGCAGGAAGAACAAGGACATTAACTCTTTACCTACAAAGTCTGGAGTTAGAAAAAGTAGTATTAGATATAAACCACAAGATCCATGTTTTCATTGTGGTAGTTTATGGCATTCTATTTATACTTGCAAAGAATATCATAGTTTGTATTATGATTATTATCAATTGAAACCTTCTTTAAAGGTTAATAAAAACTCTGCAAGTACAAACTCTGTTTCTAGTACAAACTCTGTTGCAAAGTCTGTTAGCTCAAACTCTGATAATAATACCGCTGCAAAAGCTAACAAACTTAATAAGGCCAAGGGATCCAAGCAAGTCTGGGTCCTTAAAACTAACAATTAGTGGTCTTTGTGATTGCAGGGCAACAGGAAGAACATTCTAGTCTTGGACAGTGGATGTTCAGGACACATGACTGGAAATAAGGCCCTGCTATCAGAGTTTGTGGAGAAGGCTGGCCCAAGTGTTTCTTATGGAGATGGCAACATAGGAAGGACTCTGGGATATGGCAACATCAATCTTGGAAATGTCATCATATCAAATGTAGCTCTTGTTCAAGGGCTGAAACACAATTTACTCTCTGTCAGTCAGATCTGTGACAGAGGATATCATGTTGATTTCTATGAAGAACACAGTGAGATAGTAAGCAAGTCAACAGGCAAAGTGGCAGTGACTGCTCACAGACATGGGAATATTTATGAAATCCACTTGCCTACAAACTCTGAAGGAAAAGCATTATGCTTGTCTACAAGGATCTCTGCAGAAGAAAGTTGGAAATGGCACAAGAAGCTCTCACACCTGAATTTCAACTCCATAAATGAGCTTATAAAGAAAAAGCTTGTGAGAGGACTCCCTGAATCACTACTTACATCTGATGGATTATGTGATTCATGTCAAAAAGCCAAGCAGAGAAAGACATCTTTCAAGAGTAAGACTGAATTCTCAATAAACAAACCATATCATCTTCTACATGTTGATCTATTTGGACCAGTCAATGTACCATCCATTGCAAGGAAGAAATATGCTCTTGTCATTGTTGATGAGTATACCAGATACACTTGGGTATATTTTCTTCACTCTAAAGATGAAACAGCCTTGCATCTGATGGATCATGTGAAACAACTGGATCATGGATCTGAAGACAAAGTGAAGATCATTAGAAGTGATAATGGAACTGAGTTCAGAAATTCAACAATGGAAGAGTTCTGCAAAGAAAGAGGTGTAGTGCAACAATTCTCTGCACCTGGTACACCACAGCAAAATGGTGTAGTTGAAAGGAAAAACAGGACTCTTATAGAAGCTGCCAGAACTATGCTTGATGAGGCTAAATTGCCTACTTATTTCTGGGCAGAAGCTGTTCAAACAGCCTGTTTCACTCAAAATGCAACCTTAATTAATAAGCATGGCAAGACCCCATATGAGATGGTGAAGAAAAAGAAGCCAAATCTGAAGTATTTTCATATATTTGGGTGCAAATGCTTTGTATTGAAGGCTCATCCAGAACAGCTTACCAAGTTTGATTTAAAAGCTGATGAAGGTATTTTTGTAGGTTATCCTCTGATAACAAAGGCCTTCAGAGTCTATAATCTGAGAACCAAGGTGATCATGGAATCCATACATGTGTCATTTGATGACAAAAGAATTATGGGCTTAGCAGATATGGATGATCATGAAGAACTGCATTTTGAAAATGAAGAAATATTCTCTGATTCAACAAACTCTGATGAACAGTCAAACTCTGACTGTGACCAAAATACAGCAAACTCTGGTGAAACTTTACAAGTTCATAATGATGAAGAAATTGTTGAGGGGGAGCATCAGAATGTTTCAGGCTCTACCCAAGACTCATCAGAGAATGCTGACTCAAACTCATCAGAGAATACTGATTCAAACTCTGATAGCACAAATTTAGGGGGAGCTACAGAGAATGATCAACAGAATCAGGAGAGCATGGATCAAGGGGGAGGATCCAATGATGAAAATGGTCAACTTCCACATGCTAGGAAGTGGACAAAATCTCACACACCTGATTTAATAATTGGCAATCCAGAAGCAGGTGTGCAAACAAGGACAGCTACAGCAAATGAGTGTTTACATCATTGCTTTCTGTCACAAACTGAACCAAAGAAAGTGGAGGAAGCTCTTCAAGATGCTGACTGGATTCAAGCAATGCAAGAGGAGCTAAATGAGTTTGAGAGAAACAAAGTATGGACCCTAGTACCAAGACCTAAAGACAGATCTATAGTTGGTACAAAATGGGTGTTCAGAAACAAAACTGACAGTGAGGGTGTCATTACAAGGAATAAAGCAAGGCTTGTGGCAAAAGGGTATTCACAACAGGAAGGTATTGATTATGATGAGACATTTGCTCTAGTTGCAAGATTGGAGGCAATCAGAATCTTTCTGGCCTATGCTGCTCACAAGAAATTCAAGGTATTTCAGATGGATGTCAAAAGTGCTTTTCTAAATGGGAAACTGGATGAAGAGGTATATGTTGAACAACCTCCAGGCTTTGTGGATCCAAAGCATCCAGACTATGTCTATAGATTGGACAAGGCACTTTATGGACTAAAGCAGGCTCCAAGGGCATGGTATGAAACTCTGGCTCAATTTCTTCTTGAGAATGGATTTACTAGAGGTACCATAGATAAAACCTTGTTTTATTTGAATCATGGTAATGATCTGCTTTTAGTTCAAATCTATGTTGATGACATTATTTTTGGCTTCACTAATGCTAAACTCTGTCAAAGATTTGCCAAGCTCATGCAGTCTAGGTACCAAATGAGCATGATGGGGGAACTCAGCTATTTTCTGGGTTTACAAGTTAAACAGACTGAAGATGGGATTTTTATAAATCAAGCCAAGTATACCAGAAATCTTTTGAAGAAATTTGGTATGCAAGACAGTTCAGCTGCAACTACTCCTATGGCAACAGCAACAAAACTAGACAAAGATACTGGTGCATCAGTGGATATCACAAACTATAGAGGAATGATTGGATCTTTGCTTTATCTGACTGCAAGTAGACCAGACATCATGTATGCCACATGTCTATGTGCAAGATTTCAGGCAGATCCAAGAGAGCCTCATCTGATTGCAGTAAAGAGAATATTCAGATATCTCAAGGGAACCACATCATTGGGATTATGGTATCCTAGAGAATCAGATTTTAGTCTAATTGGATACTCTGATGCAGATTTTGCAGGTTGCAAAATTGACAGAAAAAGCACAAGTGGGAGTTGTCAATTTCTAGGTGGAAGACTAGTTTCTTGGTACAGCAAGAAGCAGAAGTCCATTTCAACATCAACAGCAGAGTCAGAGTATATAGCTGCAGGCAGCTGCTGTGCTCAGATTCTTTGGATGAAGAATCAACTGTTGGACTATGGGTTATCCTTTTCTAAAATTCCTATTTATTGTGATAACCAAAGTGCTATTGCTATGAAAGGAAACCCAGTTCAACATTCTCTGACAAAGCACATCAGTATAAGTTATCATTTTATAAGGGAGCATGTGGAGGAAGGAACCATTGAACTTCACTTTATTCCTACTGAACAGCAACTAGCAGATATATTCACCAAACCACTAAGTGAAGCAACCTTTACTAGGCTGGTGAATGAGCTAGGAATGATATCAGGAACTGAGTAAACATACTGGTCAGATCTTTCAACTTTCAACTGTCAAATTACCATATGTATTGCTCACAAATTTGCCATGATATACTCTGATGATATTCTCTGATCGTCATTCTCTGACGATATTCTCTGATCTTTGTAAACTCTGAATCTTGATTAATGATCTCTTTTTTATTTCCCTGAGACCAAAAAAAAAAAAAAAAACCTGTGAAGATATTATGAAGCTTGATCTGAATTAGTAATCATGAATCTCAGTTCAGTTCTTTAATCCTGATCTCAGTTTTGTGCTACTAGTCTACACTATATGCATATTGATATCATTGAGACTCTATTACTTCACATATCTTAATTATAAGTGAGACTGACTAATTTGTATTTTCTCTCAATAAATTAGACAGTGATTATAAACTCTGATGTTATACACATACCCCTGCAAATAAGCATAGTACTCCTTTGAGATCTTAGATGTCTATATGACAGTGACTGGGAAGACCCAAACACTTACTGGTATTAAGTAATTGCCAAGATTTTATCATCTATGGTGACCAGTCACAATCTCTGATTACTGTAGAAATACTGTTGCAAAATAATATTTAAAGGTCGTGATTCATTTACACTGAAAAGCGTCCTTAAAAAAAAAAAAAGGGGGTTAGTTTATTTTATATATTTATCCATCAGAGTATGCCTATTGTCTATGTCCTGAGAGTTTAAATAAATTATTCTTGTCTACCTTATAATTACGAAATTGTGAAATTCTTCAGTCTCTGATCTCATATGATAAATCACACACATTATTTCACAAGCATATTATTGAGCTATGGATTTTATGACAAACTCTGATTTTTTTTGATGAATTTTCTAAAAATCATGCCTTTATTCTGAGGTATTTAGAATTTATTCTATTTAATGTAAATCTCAGAGTTTAAAATTTGAGGGATTTGATCTTGATTTTCTAAACTCTTATACATTTCAGGAGTTCAAATTTTCAGAGAATATGAAGGGAGTATTTCAAACGGGTGTATTGTTAGTGGGTTTACATGAAAAACATTTTAATAGGAGAACGTGTAATCAGCATTTATAACTGCACTGTTTTACTGCGCTTATAATGATTACTTTCTTTTCTCCATGCCACTAACTCTCATCTACAAGTTAAAATCTGACAGGTGTCCAAGTGAACAAAGAGCCATGCGTGTACAGCTACACAAAATCTGAAGGGTTTAACACATCAGATTTTATTACTTATCATTCACTTATACACTTAATCCTTACACACACTCTCTTCACAAACTCTTACTCTCGTCTCTCTGGAATTCCAAATCTTCTCTCACACACTTCCTCAAACACCTTCTTTCATAAACTCTGTTCTAATGGCCACTACAGCATTCATCTTTGCAGGTGTTGAATTTCTTACCAATAACCATGCCGCTATTCTAAACACTACCGATGCTCCAAGGGATTATCATCCCATGCAGCAATTTCTGGCGCAAAGTGCCATTGCTACCGCTCTCACCGCTCCTGCCAGACTCTCAGGAAGCCAGATCATAAATTTCTGGCGCACGGGCAAATATGACAATGGTGGTGAAGATGGATCACCATCGATTGTGTTTTCATATGAAGGGGAGGAATATTTTGTTACTCCAGCCACAGTCAGAACAGCATTTAACCTGCCAGAGCTTGACACTGCCTATATCACTAATGGAGATGCAAATCTGAGAACAATGATGACTGACTTGGGCTACAGTGAATCACTCGAAAAATTGGGGCAACTGAAGCGCCCAGGGCTCAGAAGAGAATGGAGTTTCTTCTTCGACTGCATCACCAGGGCTTTTCAAAAGAAGTCTACAAATTGGGATGCCATACCAATGGACATGCTGCAGATTGGGTATTCTCTGATCTACTCTACTAATTTTGATTTTGGTAGATTAGTTCTTAGAAATATTGGTGAAAGAATGCATGAGAATAGACAAGTCATATATTTCTCAAGATTCTGTCTATTATTGTTTAATGCTACTGTTGGTGAGGTAGATTTTGATGTTGATGATGAGATCAAGCCATTCAGGCTTCATAAAAGAGTGTTTAAGGACCTCATCTCCAAGGATGAGAAGTATCCAATTCAGAGACCTCTTTTAATTCCAGCTCAAGTTAGAGCTAGGATGGATATGCCTCCAGTACAACAACCACAACAGCCTCAACCTCCAGTCTCTCCTACAATCCCCAAACAACCCAGAACATCTGCATCCAAGTCCAAGAGGGCTGCAAAGTCTGATGCAGCCCCCTCCACTGCCAAAAGAACTAGAACCTCTGTTGCTACACATGTTCTGAAATCAAACTCTGATGTGCCGACAAACGCTGATGAGCCAGTAAACTCTGAGGCTCATTTAAACTCTGAGCCTCAAGCAAACTCTGAGACTCCAGTCCACTCTGAAGCTGCTTCTCCTCCAAAGCAGAAAAGAAGGAGGCTTGTTGCAGCATATGAATATGATGACTTGGAACCTACTCCTGCAACAATCTCTGAACCTGTACAAACCAGTCCTCAACAAAAGCCAGCCAGATTCAAAAGAAGGGCTCAAAAGCCTGCGAGGGCAGAAGTTCCAATCACTGAAATAACAGACTTCACAGTTGAGGAAGAGCAAACACCATCAACTCCAGTTGCTGAAAATTCTCAAGCTCTGATGGTGCTTCCTATCCAAGCTGTTCCTCTGACATCTCCTACAGCATCTTCAACTTCATCTGAAGTAGATGAAGAAATTGTTTGCAAGGAGCAAACCACAGCTGAAACTGAAACAGCAGTGTCTGATCCCAAAACTCCCATATCTGATCATGGAACCCCAACTCCAATTCCTCAATCCCCAATGAAGATTCCTGAGGATGCCATTGTTCATGATACAGCTCCTGAAAACTACAGGTCAGACACTGTAGTTGAAGATTCTGACAAGGTTGCAATGGAGGCACTACAGTCCCTTGCAATGACTGGTGCAGAATCTATTAAGCCAAACTCTGTTGCTGAGTCAGATAAAGCAAAGTCTGTTCCTGATCCTGTTCAAGATGCTGAGAAATCTACACAACCTAATGATGAGGATGATGACAGTTCAGATGATGACAATGATGACAATGATAATGAAGCTCATTTGTCACATCAACAACACAAATGGGAGTCTACTAGCCAGTACAAGGCCAGGCTACAAACTCTGAACACAGACTCTGAGCCACTTCCCAGGGATCTTCAGGTTGATTCACCAAATGAAGTCTGGGATAAACTCTGGTTGAGCCACCAACATTCTCTGGAGCCAGCAAAAGCTGAAGATTTTCTATCTATGGCAGAGAATAAAATTTCAAACTCTGATGTTATGTCAAGCCTCAAAGGCACAATTCTCTATCTGAAGACATTTCATCCTGCTCATGCCCAGACATCTAAATCAATAGATGGTCTAAGAACAGAGGTGGCTAATATCAAGGAGACAAATGACATGGAAAAGAAAAGGACCATGCTACCTCTGAAAGAAAATGTACAGAAGCTGGTGACTGCAAATGAATCTCTGGACAAAAGGATGACCATGATTGAATCAACTCAAGAAAAGATGTCCAAGCAGCTTGAAGCCATCCAATCTTCACTTTCTCTGATCACATCAATTCTGATTCCTGATGAGGGTGATGTCAAAAAGGGGGAGAGAGTAGCTAAAGTCAAATGCAAATCTACTACTCAAACTCTGAAAAGAAAGAAAAAGGATGATGATGATGATGTAGATGACTTCACAAAGCACAAGAGATTTCAAGCAGGGACTGGTGGAAGAGTTTCAAACTCTGACAGTCAAAAACAATCTAAGCAAAGCACAAAGTCTGCTCCAACTCATAACATCACATCTGGATCTAAGCAAAGACCAGTGACTGGATCAGATAAACCCATGACTGATGAAGAGCTTGCTAGATTGGTTTTTGAACAAGAAAATCCAGAAGCCAAATTAGATTTGGAGTTGATTGCTGCAGAAGAAGCTGAGCTGAAAAAGGAACATATTGAAGCCATAAACTCTGGAAAGATCCAAAAGCCTGCAGATTCAACTATCAAGCCAAAAGAAAAGGGGATATTAATCAAGGAGGCTACTGTTGCTGATCAGAGTTTACCAATCAAAAAGGTATACTCTGAAGATGAGTTCACATCCAAGGGAAAAAGCAAAGTAGATGAACACCTTGAGAAAGGCTGGGATAAGAAGAAGTTTACAACCTCTGACAAAGATCAAGTTGTAAAGGAAAAGAAAACAGAAGCTGCAATCTCTGACAAAGCTCATGTTGCAGAACCTCAAAAAGAAAGATTAACCTCTGACATAGCTCAAGTTAATAAGGATGCAAAGAAAGATACAACCTCTGACAAAGCTCAAGTTGTGTTCAAACCAACAACTACTCCATTAGCTGGATTTGCAAAGCCTAGTCTGATGACTGAGATAAGCTTTGAAAAGGGACCAATTCAACCATTCTCTCATCGAAAAGCAGGAAGAGATAAAGGAGGGCTGGGATCCAAATATGAAAAATTTGATCAGAGTATAGGATCAAGACCAGATGATCCCTCATCTCTATGTGCTCCCAAGACTGGAGCTTTACAAGAAAGAATGGACAAATTAGATTCAGTCCAGTTGGTGAAGAATGACAGAGGAGATAATATTCTTATCTACTTCATGTCTGATGGAACAGTGTTTAGAGTACTTGAAGCAGATCTCTATGCTAAACACTGGGAGGAATTGAGATATGTATCACACATATTTTAGGTGAAAAACAAATCATGTCAACACATCTCCAACCTGCTTAAAGATCAAATCAGAAGAAAGATGGGGATTACAGGAAATAAAAATGCTGGACCTTTTACTCCAAAATACTTCAACAGTCAAGGACAGCTGGTTGAGATGAAGAAAAATTCAGCCAAAATAGAGACAGTAGCTGGAGTCAGTGCTCTGAGTTTCAATGAAGAGTCTGATAAAGGTCACATTATGCTGAATAAGGACATGAAGAAGAACAAGATCTATGATCTCAGAGCTGCAATTTATCAAACTGGAGTTTCAAATCCAGAGCTAAGAGATGTAAAGAGACAGATGGTAGCAGCTCTTGAAGAAGCAGAAAAAGAACTCCTCAGAGGATACTTAAAGACCGCTCATGGTGTCTATGAAGTTAGGGAGTAAAGTTTCTGTAAGTTTTAAAAGTTTTCTGTTATATAGTTAAACTCTGTTGCATTTGACTTAACTGTTTTGACATCATCAATTATCTGTTAACTTGCACATAACATATTTATGCACAAGTTGGGGGAGATTGTTAGATATAATTGATGATTACTAATATTCTTAAAGTCTGTTTTAGAACAGGAATCATCAGAGTTTAATCGGGAAGCTGATCAGAGTTTAGTAAAGTCTGACAGAGTTTGATAAAGTCTGATCAGAGTTTACATAGTCAAGACTCGTCAGAGTTTACACGTGGAAAGAGCTCAGAAGCGGATATACTTCAAGGAAGGATAGAAGCGGAGGAGTGATTTGCTGACTATGGAAACTAAACAGAAAACTGGAGCAATCTTTGATTGATAGAATTCATAGCTGATTTATAGGATATCAAATCAGAGATTGATTTTGTAACTGTGTATATATAAACACAGATTAGGGTTACTCTATGACAGTTGAGTTATCGAGTACATTGTTTAGAACCCTAGCAGCTCTTAGTGATACAATATAAATCACTGAGAGAGTTTTTGTAACCACCAAAGCTTTGTGAATATAAGAGTTTATTGATTTCAATTTCTCATATTGTCTTACTGTGTTACAGATTGTGATCACTATATCATATTATATAGTGAGTTTATAGGACCTAACAATTTCTCACTAATAGGAAGAAAATGCGCAGATTTTGTCAATCTATCAACAATTACCCAAATAGTGTCATGATTTGCTCGAGTCCTAGGGAATCCTACTATGAAATCCATAGTGATATGTTCCCATTTCCATTCTGGGATTTCTAGTGGTTGCAACAATCCACCAGGTCGTTGATGCTCAGCTTTTACTTTCTGACATGTTAAACATTTACTTACCCAGTCAGCAATCTCTCTTTTCATATTAGGCCACCAATAATTTCTCTTTAAATCTTGATACATTTTGGTGCTTCCTGGGTGTATAGAATATTTTGACTCATGAGCTTCACTTAGAATATCCCTTTTTAGATCTATCAGGTTAGGAATCCAAATCCTATTGGCAAACCTCCTAATTCCTTTTTCATCTTTAACACTTAAGTACTCATCACCAGTCAATTCAGATCGTCTTTCTTCAATCATTAATTCCTGACTCTTTTTGATTCTTTCTATTAATTCCAGTTGTACTAACATCTCATAAATCCTTCCCTCCTTATGCTCCGAATCCTTAATTTCTAATTCTAACCTTTCCATTTCCTTAATCAATTCCTTTGGTAGAGACATCACATTGATCCTTTCTTTTGTACTTAAAGCATCAGCAACTACATTTGCTTTCCCTGGGTGATAGTTAATTGTACAGTCATAATCTTTTATCAATTCTAACCACCTTCTCTGTCTCATGTTCAATTCTTTCTGAGTGAACAGATACTTTAAACTTTTATGATCTGTAAATATCTCACACTTCTCACCATATAAATAATGACGCGAAATCTTTAAAGCAAACACTATAGCAGCTATTTCTAGGTCATGGGTAGGGTATCTCAACTAGTAATCCTTAAGTTGCCTAGAAGTTGTTAGGTCCCGATAGATGGTTTAATTAAGCTAGAAGGGGGGGTTGAATAGCTTAATCACCAATTAAAAATATTTATGTCGTTTAAAAAAGTTTTCACCCCTTCTTTAAAACTTGTATCGAGAGTATTGGCAGTTACGTGCGGAAGTGTAAGAAAAGAAAAGGAAAATATCACACGAGCGATTTTATCCTGGTTTGCGGTGGCTAACTCAACCCTTGGAGTCCACTCACCCCTAGTCCAGTCCTCGAGCTCCTCCCCGGACTCGAGATTTTCTCTACTATAAAGAACTCCTTTAGAGTAGGCGGAGAAGCCTTTACAGATATATTTCTTGGAGCGTAACTCTTCGTTACCTCCTCACTATAACAAGACTTGTCTCGGAACGTAACTATCCTTGTTACTTCCTCAAAGTCGTTGCACCTCCAGTGGTCTTTGTATTTCTAAACCTTTCGCCGGTCTTGGATCTTAGGTATTAGGTCTTGGGTCTTTCCTCTTCTTCACGGTGCGATGACTATCAACTCCCCGTCAATACGTCAAAGACTTGGGTCTTAGAACGAAGATCACCTCACTTCACTTCACCTCACTGCAAAAGTTAGAACACAATATCCACAAGCAAATATATCCTTGTTTTATAAAAGTTTTGATTCCGCAAGTTTTAGTCCGATTAAAACCACGTTAAAATTAGTCGATTATAAGGTTTTAGTATGGTGGTTAAGTCGTTGGTTCAATTTTAACAAATTATATCGCGCGGAGAAATATAAGTTGTTGATTTTAATAAGATCGAGTGATGAGTGAGTTTTAAAAAGACGGAGTCGAAGTCGAGCAAGATATATCACACACACTCACACGAACGGAATTGAACCAAATAGCTTGTTCGGATAACACCCCACGATAGCGAGATGGTCCAAACGGGGTTTACCACCGAAACAAGTAAAATCACACCCAACACACACGTTCGGGAAATAAACACGTAATACCACGTATCTTATCTCAATGATATCCCCACCGAGCACAGAGCTGAAAAATGGGTGTCTCAGTAAAACAAGAAGGCTATGGGAGCGATGGGAATGGGAGCACAAATTATGACTTAGTGAGCAAGTAAGGTTAGTGCACAAAATTCCCGATAATAACGAGTAGCCAACTCGAGTATTTTGAAATCAAGAGAGCTTAAGATGAAGAGAAATTTGTTTAAAAAGCCCTTTGAAAATGGTCGATTAAGACTCGGATAATTGAAGCTAAAAGAAACCACTTACACGATTGATGCACGAAAGTTCGCCGGAGAAATTCGTCGGAGGTTCGATACGACTTTAAGCACATGAACGAATTTGGGCAGCCCTTCGGGAGGTTGAAAAGAGTGGTTTATGAAAATGCTAAGATGAGCCGAGCTTGGTTGGGTGGAACGAAGCTTCGGGGTTTAAAACCTTGTATATATCGGAATATATGAAGAACCGAAGGTTTTAAAGATGAAGTAGAAGAAGTGGGCACTTGAATAAACTTTGGGAGAGTGTTTCTTCTCTAAAATCTCAGAATATACTTGGCTATTAGCTTAGGAAAAATGAATGGGTGGAGGGGTGTATTTATAGGCAAGAATGGGTGGGGTAAATGTAAGAAAAGTAGAAGTAAAAATGCAAATGGTAATTAACTATACCTTGGCCACTACTCAACTTTGTCCCCTTGTCCCCCACACCTAAAAAGGTGTTCTTGACCAGCATCTTGGACTAAAAATTCAGTGCATTTAATGCACTAGAAGACAAACACGCTTTACGAGATACCGATAAAAACCGTTACATTAAAAACGCGATATTTCGAACGTGCGAAATAAATTATGGAAAAAATATGATAAATCTTAGAATATTAGAAAATGGCATTCTGGAAATTTTGGTAATTTTTGGTCAACCCTAGCTTGGTCAAACGTTCAGCCAGTGATCGGGTCGGCAGACAGAAAACGCTCCGAAATGAAAGTCCTCGGAAAATTACGAAGATTTAACCGTGCACTAAGAATAATATTTAATTGGCTAATCTCAAGTTTCAAGTCATTTTGGCAAGTGGAAGTATTTTATTTGGATTTAAAACGATAAATCAGGTTTTCGGGTTTCAAATAAAATACGATAATTCTTTAGAAATTATCAGAGAGAGATTATGACCAAACTTAAAACTTGAATAAATACTTAAAATATATTCCCATAAATATAAAATACTTTTGAGGGACGGGAATAATCTTAAGGTATTTAAACCGATTTTCTAAGATAAAAGCCGTTTTATGAAAAACCGAAACACTTCGTCTTTTGGAAAACATAGAGGGATACTTGACGAAGGTTTGATACCAAAATACTTAGAAAAACATTGTTCATAATAAATTATGATTTTGATACGTTGAAAGAGCTTTCTAAGTATTGTGAATATTTTTCTCCGAAAAATACTGAATTTGAGAGACCGGGAGAAAATATTCCAGAAGTGGTATTAACATGATATTAATATTTTTAGAGACAAATATTAATATGGAGAAAATAAATCCTTCCTTGAATAAGATAAATCCTGAGGAATGAAGGATTTAATAATTTTTGAAAGATTTAAACTAATTTATTCCGAGAGATAATTAGTGTTTAAATATGGAATAAATTACTTTAAATACTGATTTTGTAAATAATGTAACATGAGTACTCTAGAGAATATCAAATATTGATAGTCCTTTTTCGAGATTCATGTAATTTAATATTGCAGTAGCAAGAAGGAGGTAATCGTAGTCTCACGAAACGCCTCTGCGCCACTATTGCGTGATCAGAAAAATTTCCTTTAAAATAAATGTATTTTGATGTGAAGGAAGATTTAGAGATTAAAATTACTTGCCAAAAATAACTTTCCACTTTTAATTAATCAAATAAATTAATGTCCTATTTGGGAGGATTACTAGGTGAATTTAATTTTAATGTTTGTCACAAATACCGAAAATATATAAATAATTATATATCGAAGATATCCTTTCAATCTTCCCCTTTTTGGTATTTGTCAAACAAACACAAAATTAAATTTTGAAAGTGTGTGCTTCCCCTACGTGTATGCATGAGTTTGAAAGATAGTTTTTCACGAAGCACTTAATATAATGGGGTAATCCTTCCGAGTTCCTGAAATAGACAAAAGATTGTTAGAAAGTAATTTTTGCATTTTATTTTGGGAAGGTCTTAAAATTTTAATTTTGTACGTTATATAATAACGTCTTCTTCCCGTTAATATTCATACGTTTTTCTTCCTCTTTGGAGTAAAAGCTTAAAATTTATATAACGTATTCTCTTCCCCTTTGGTTGATAAAGACCAAAAAGATTTCTATTTAAATAAGTGTGATGGGAGATTAGGTCTTTTCGTTCCCATAAGTAGAAGTCTTAACAGATTCCCTTTGAATTTATCAGAAACGTGTGAAGTCGAGAGAATCAGACTTTAATTATCTTCGAATTTTCCTTTTTTTTATTATTTGTAAAATCGAAAATATCGATTTATATATATTGAAGCCAAGTCAGTTTCATACTTTAACTTGTAGAAGAAAATTAATTTGAGAGCAGTGGTTAAATCGTTGCTCTTTAATATTATTATTATTATTATTATTCAAGTCGAGATTTTAATCATTCGATCGAGAATTAGATTTTATATTCGGAATATTAATTTTGAGATTTTAATCTATCAAAATTAATTTCGAGAAATAAATAAATCGTGTGTGTTCTCGTGTTTGCATAAAAATAAACGAGACAAATGTATCCGAAATATTGTAGGTTTTATATTACAATCAAAATGTTCCTAGTAATCAGTGTGGTTCATTGATTATCTTGGAACAGAAACCCACAACAAGTTTATTTTTGTACGCCAGTAGAAACAAACATTACTGGCCCCACATCAAAACAACCTGAAACAACAGAAACATATCAGATTTAAAAAGTCAACCGGGTCAAACAACCGGTCCAGCAGCCACGAAGCCCAAGTCAGCATTGAAATCTGTCAGATTCGGCAGATTAGCAGTCACAGAAACATCTCCAGCACACACAGTCTCAAAATCCACGTCATCAACAACATCTAAATCAATAACAGGCTTTTTCCCTTTGTCTACATGCTCAACCCCCATTTTGCCTTCTAGATCTGTAACTTTAGAAGAAGCTTCTAAGAGTTCATTTTTAAGAGCCTTAATCTCATGCAAATTATCCTCATTTTTAATCTTAAGCTCACTAACAACAGATCTTAACACTTCATTTTCTTTAGCATAATCTCGATTAGCAGATTCCATAGGTGGGGTAGGGGGACCATACTTATAAGGCACTATATCCTTAAGGGGAACCTTGTCAACAACTAAGTTTTCTACCCTACAATATTCTACACGTTGAGCAAACACACGTGGGGTAGGAATCTTAAACAAATCAAATACAACAGTGAGCAGTAGACCATACGGCATATAATCCAGTTGAAAAGCAAGAAACATGTTCAGTATTATCACATAAACCATGTTAAACTCGAGCCTATTTGTGACTAGTTGATACATGATTTTTAAGTCGATAAAGTCGAAATACTGATCGCCTTGGGGTTTAGGCAGCAGATTAGTCCTAAGGATTATAGCTAATTGTTGGAAATTAGGCAGAAAGTGCTTAAAACTAACCCCGCAGTTTTCATGACACAACCCTATAGGAGCCTCAGTCCCACAGAAAAATCCGATATGGATTTCAAAATCCCGTTGGTTGAACCGATATGCCTCGTATATATTAATACAAGGCTGAGGGATATGGGCCGGGTCGATCCGGAGGGCCCGAAAGATTGTGTGCACACTAACATGTATATACTGTCTTTGAACAACACTGTCAAACTCGAAAAGGCCAGCTTGGTCTCTTTTCGTAACCAAATTACCGTAGAACTCACCCATGAGGTAAGTATGGTAATTTTGTCCACGATAAAAGATCAAGTTGTCCCACCTAGCAGCCATAATAAACGAGTGAACATCCCCTTTTTGTTGAATAAAAACCATCATTCCCGTTTGAAAATTTTTCATCATCTTGCTCAACTTACCAACATTTGAAAGATTTATGACCCTTGGAACCCGAGCACTTGAGGAGCTCTTCCTTCGCCTACTATAGAGAACCGGTGGGAGGGTGATAGGCGGGGAAATTGTGTTGGAGTAAAGTTTAGTTTGGGTTTGGGATGGGTCAAGGTTGTAGTTGGTAGCAAACAGAATCTGGTTTGGGAGGTAGGGGTGGTAGTACTGTTGAGGTTTTCGAAGGAGGGAAGTGGCAGTGGTATTGTTTTGTTTTGGTGTGTAGTATTTGAAGGAGGAGGTTTGTTGGGATTGGGCAAGTTGTTTAATCTCCATTTTATCAAGGAGATTTGGGTCAAAGGGTTGGCTGTTTGGGTCTGGATTGGGGTTGGAGGGAAGTAGTTGGAAATCCATTTGGGTGTTATATGGTTAAGTGTTTTGTTGTAAAGGGTTGGAAAGTGACAGGAGTATATATAGTGAAACGGTTGGGGTCTGTTTGGCCAGGGGAATTTTGGGTGTTTTGTTAGTTTTTAGGAATAAAGGAACTGATTCTCTATCATATTAAATGGAAGAACCCCACAAGATGACATCAGATTACATGGAGTTTGAAAAATTGGATTTTTGTAAGATTTCTCCTTAAATGAGACAAGACGGCTTTTTGAAATCCGTTTTGTAGAAGACTTTTTGAAAAGTTATCTGTTGGAGTTTTTAAAGATAAGTTGAGCAAAGACTTATATAAAATATGGGTCAGGTACATATGTTTAAAATCAGGGGACAAAACACTGTTTAAAAGGACTGATTTATTTGACATTGTAATTCAAGCACAAGGAGCACATAAGCATTACAGCTAAGCAAACAAGCATGCATATCATACACATCAGTCAAGACTAAATCGACAAATATTTGGAGTTCCAAAAAAAATAGTACCAGTTTTAATTGTTAAAAAAACTTCCAAGTTATTAAAGCAATCGAGTTTTGTCTTATCCCAAACCAAATCGATTTTAAGAAATCTGAATTTTTAAGTGAAAGACATCGAGTAAGTCGAGATAAATTAAATTCGAGTTTCAAAAGATTTTAATTAAGTCTCGAAAGTTGATTAATCCATATTTTACAAGTCGAAGTGTGATTAAAGGATACCTTTTTAATTTAAGAAACTTCGTTTTATTTGGAAAACCAGTCGAGTAAAATCGATACATAAGAGAAGTCGAATCATATTAGTACAGCAGATGCCTCATTTCAAATTTTCAAACAAGCATATAAGAAACATGATCAAGCATACAACTGGCAGAGCATAAATCACAGGTAGTGTTCAACATACAGAATTTTTAAGAGAACCAAATACCTAAATATTACATCCCAAAAAAAACTTTATTAAACTAAATTTCAATAATAGGTAATTAAGGTGACTCCTAATTCTAAGTGGCCGTTAAACACACCAGTGTCAAGATACTAGGGCTCTCAAAGGGATCCCCAGCCATGTCTTTGTGTGTGGGAAGGTGTGTGAGTGTGCCATTTTATTAGTTATTAAAGAACCAGGTTCTTATAAGGAATATTAATCTATCTAGAAACCCATATATTCCTAAGTGCAGCACACATTTATACAACTGGCAGAATCAGAATAAGTCAAGGAAGCAATATTGTCTCATATCACACAAACAGATATATTAACTGGCATCAAGTAATTCAAGCAGACAAAACATATGCATTAATGTTCCCAAGCAAGTACAAGTCAGAATCCCACAGACAGAGTACACACATTGCAAGGATAAGCTTCTAACATATATTAACAATATCAATCTGCAGGTTATATATGCATACACACAACTGGCAGTATCAGAAGAGTCCAAACAAGTATAACATTGAGTTTACAAGTTGCAAGTATTACTTAATTACATGGCAGAGACAGACATAGATGGCCAAGATGATCAAATGCAAGCACTATGCAAAACACCACATAGCAGAATCATATAAGAAAACAACAAGTATGGCAGGTAGTCAGTTTCAAGCAAGCAAGCCAGTTTTATCAATATGACAGGAATTAGTACACAAGGTTGATAGTCAAACAATTTTATATATTTATTTAAGTCACCAGATTTATACAGGACTACCTACAAACAATCTAAGTATTCCAGTAAAATCAATTAGACTAATATCAAGTAGTGCACAAATTTCAGTATCTCCTAATCATGTTAAACCACTTAAGTTCATGGATATGCATACATAGACATTTAGCAGGTGCAGAACATGACTTTCAAGTATTTCACACAAACCAAGAGATCAGGGAGCATATATATAGATTCATGTAAATACAGGTATCAGGCATCTTCAGAAAATCCATTTTATGCAAGCAAAGTCAAGATTCCAAATATCAAGAATATGCATATTCAGATAGCATTTAATTTCTCACAGGGTACATGACAGGGGCATGCAGAGATTACAGGATAAGCATAGTGACACAGTTTTTTTTTTTTAAATATGCACATAGTCAAGGTTTCAAGTTCCAAGAGTATTCATATAGACAAACATCAAGAGACAGATAACCATTAATTTCACAAAGTACAAAGGAGACATATGCAGAGGTTATAGGATAAGCATGGACATGGTTTGAAACTCACAAGCAGCAAAAAAAAGTTCCACTGAAACAATTAAAGATTTCATATTTTAGCCAAACTCAAATCATTCAGTTAAGTGATTAAGTAAACATGGCAGAGCACAAGTGAACATGTATTCCTTCATCTAGTAAAGCAAATCACAAAAGTAAAGCATGTTAACACATTTTTAGCAAGTAAACCAAATAAGCATGGCAGATAAGTGACAAGTCCACATAACTTATTTTGTTAAAGCTAATCAAGATTCAGTGACTGAATTGTACTAAATTAGCTAATCAGACTCAAAAACACATAATTTTTGGCAGATGATTTTTTTTGAAAAACACTTTAGCAACATTAGATAATATCAAAAATCCAACTGTTTGGCCACAAAACTCAAAATTTTGCATATCACAATAAATTTTTGTTTTTTAAATAAAATCAGGTTTTATGGTATACAGGAGTCTGAGAGTTTAACAAACCAGATATTCTCATAACAATATAAAAAAACTCTTTAGCACATAGTCAAAGCAGTTTATGCAAGTTATTAGACAAAGTCAGATAATACAAATATTTTCTAGATGTCAGATTTCATAGGAAGCATACTTCAGCCAGTTTTAAACTCAGATAAGTCAGGGAATTAGTTTGTCTAGAGGGACAGATCACATACATTTCAGTCCAGTAGTAACTTTTGGTATTTTTTTAAAAAAACAGGTTTCATTTTCGTATCATATGGATTTTACAAACTTGACATACATATCTATATATCAAAACATCAGTTTTATTCAAGTAGTCACAGACACATGGCAAAACTACATACACTTACTAACATAGATTTACATACTCATGGTAAGACCTTTTAATTTAGTAGCAGCCAACAATAACTAAGCACGCATGTTAAACATGTTAACAGATAGATTCTTGTAGCACAGATTTCAACCACTCATTATATATATTTCATCAGATCGAAGCAAATTACATCATATTCAGGCCTTTACATACAATCAACAATTCATACAACATAACCACAGCATGCAAGCACCAATTAATCATAGTACACATAAATATACAACTAAAAAGGGCGGCTTAGGCCGTAGAACCCCTTACCAGAGTTTCAAGGCATGTTTCACTTGAAATCCTTACCTTGAGGCAAATTTACAAGTAAGTTAGATGGAGAATCTGAAATCTTTAAGCGAGCTAGGCAAGAGGAGTCATCTGAACCTCCCAAGTCACTCAAGATCGAGTTGGGGTTTTAAAACCCTAACTCTCGATGCGATGTGAATCGCACTTGAGGGCTTCGGAGATGAACAGATCGAGGTGGGAAAGCAACGAATCACTTCATAAACACCAGACAAGACTTAGGGTTTTGAAACCCTAAAGTCCCAAGCTTCCAAACATTCACCCATCGATTTGAACCAGTTGATTTCTTCCCGATTCATCATTTCCTGCACACATTTTCATCAAATTAGTACTTAAACTAAACATAAACCCTAAAAACAGAATTTCGAGAATTAAATCGAGAGAGAGTCGAAAGAATTGATTTGTAGGAGTCAAATCGGCGGAGGGTTGTGCGATAGTGATTCGCCGATGTCAACTGAGAAGGGACAGCACTGTGAATAGATCGGAAAATCTCCGAACATCTCCGATTTGTACTCGAATCGCCATAAAATCTGCAAGAACACCTTGAACCAAACCGTTAGAACACTCAACCTATGAAACACTAATAATCAGGGTTTCGAAAATCAACTGACAATTAAACGAAACCAGTATATATATATATATATTACTGTTGGATTTGGACCGAAACTTCTTGTTAATTGACACAACAACAAATATCAGAGGTCGAAATCACATTTTTCTCACCTAACCCATGATTTAAACATAAGATTTAAACAATAAAGATGTTTAGATCTTGAAAAAGAAGTGTAGTAGTGTTTAGATTTTGAAAAAAAACGAGGGGTTCATCAAGAAAGAAATCGCCATGCAAGAGCTTGAGAGCTCCAGAATACTCTCGAGAGAGAGACTCAAGAGGGGTCGAGAGAAAACAAATGAGGCGTGTTGAACAGTGCGGCTACAGTAGCTGTGAAGTGATCATATATATATAGATTAAGTGAGCGGCTGAGATTGTTTTAAGGGTTTAGATCTACGGACTACATTCAGCCAGCACATTGGGTCGGGTTAAATGGCAACTGGGTAGGTTTTAGGATCCGCGTTTAAAAAAACTATTACAAATTTTATTTTATTTTAATAAACAGTTTTCGAAAATTAGATATTAAATAATAAAAAACGTAATAAATAATTTAAAAAGAATATATATCTCCCTTAAAAAAATATTGTCCAAATTATAAAAATAACTTTGAGTGAATTTGGACAAAAACAATTCAAACATAATTTAGGAGATTAAATATAATTATATTTACCAAAATTTCGGGTAAACAAATATAATCCACAAATTGATAATTTCATAAATTTATCCAATTTTTAGAGAGAAAGGTATTTTAAAATTATATTGGATAAAATTATGTATAATTATCACCATATAAATTAGGTGGATATTAAAGCATATTGGTATTAATTTTGGCAAAATAAACTGTGTTTAGGATTAATGCCATATACGTAGTATATTAGAAATATTTTTAATAAAATATTCGTTCGCCTAAGAAATGTTATCAATTGTATACGAAATAAATCAGTGCTATAACTCATAAAAGTCCGATCAATAAATTCTTATTGAGAAATCTGAACTTTAAGAGCACACACAAGAAGAATTCCGTTTGATAAAAATTTCTTACACGTAAGATGACTAGCATATATGATAAGAATTCTATAAAAAAATATATTTGGGCAAAATTAATCATTTTGAATATTCCAGCATTCCTAAATCCAAACGGAGTTTAGCGAATCTTTCGGAACTTAAAGGCTTTGTGAAAATGTCAGCGACATTATGCTCAGTTTCTACATGAGTCATTTTGATATCACCTTTATTGACATGATCACGTAAGAAGTGATGTCGTATATCTATATGCTTTGATCTTGAGTGCAACACGGGATTTTTACTTAAGTCAATTGCACTCGTGTTATCGCATAAAATAGATATAACATTAAAATTAATATTATAATCCGCCAATGTTTGCTTCATCCATAATATTTGTGCACAACATTTAGCAGCGGCTATATATTCAGCTTCCGTAGTGGATATGGATACAGAATTTTGTTTCTTGGAAAACCACGAAACTAAACATCCACCAAGGAATTGACACGTACCACTAGTACTTTTTCTGTCTACCAAATGCCCGGCATAATCAGAATCAGAAAAGCATACTAGTTCAAAAGGTACACCCTTAGGATACCAAAGGCCAAGATCCATCGTGCCTTTTAAGTATCTTAATATCCGTTTAACAGTGGATAAGTGCGATTCTTTTGGAGCAACTTGGAATCTAGCACACTTACAAACACTATATTGAATATCGGGTCTACTAGCGGTAATATATAGCAAACTACCAATCATGCCACGATATTTCTTAGTGTCCACAGGAATTCCTTTCGGATCTTCTGTTAATTTGTCAGAAGTTGACATAGGAGATGATATGGGTCTAGCATTCTCCATATCAAATTTCTTGAGCATTTCCTTACAATACTTAGATTGTGAAATATGTATGCCCTCATCGGATTGCCTAATTTGCAAACCCAAAAAGAAATTTAATTCTCCCATCATACTCATTTCGAATTCCTTACTCATATTTTCAGAGAATTCTTTACATAGATCATTATTTGTTGAACCGAAAATAATGTCGTCTACGTAAATTTGGACAAGTAGTATATCATCTTTTTCTTGTCGTGTAAATAGAGTTTTATCGGCCGTTCCCATCTTAAAATTAGTTTCTAATAGGAACTTACTAAGCCTTTCATACCAAGCTCTTGGAGCTTGTTTTAATCCGTATAAAGCCTTATATAGCTTATACACATATTCTGGATTAACTGCATCTTCAAAACCGGGAGGTTGCTTAACATAAACTTCTTCTTCCAATATCCCGTTTAAGAAGGCAGATTTTACATCCATTTGATATACTTTGAAATCTTTATGACACGCGAAAGCTAGAAACATACGAATAGACTCAATTCTAGCTACCGGTGCATAAGTTTCATCAAAATCTATTCCTTCCATTTGAGTATATCCTTGAGCAACTAATCTTGCTTTATTGCGAACAACCGTTCCATTCTCATCTAATTTATTTCTAAACACCTATTTAGTTCCAATAATGGAAGTATCTTCGGGTGGAGGAACTTTGCTACGAGTGAATTGTGTTAATTCATCTTGCATTGCGGATATCCAATCCTCGTCTAGCAAAGCCTCTTTAGCAGTTTTAGGCTCAATTTGCGAAAGAAAACTAAGATGACTTACTACATTTTGAACTTGTGACCGGGTTTGAACTCCTTTCGTCAAATCCCTTAAAACATTATCTAAGGGATGACTTCTTATCAATGGAATCTCTTTAGAAAGTTCATCTTCGGTTTGTAACAATTCTAATGGATTATTAGGAGGGGAAATTCCCATATCCATATTTTCGAATTGTCGAATAACATCTTCGACACCATCCGTTTCGGCGTCTTCTTTATCAACAAGATCGATATACTTCGAGGGTGGTTTTGATTCATCAAAAGCAACATTCATAGATTCTTCTACCACAAGAGTTTTAAGATTAAATACACGATATGCTTTACTATTGGTCGAATAACCAAGAAATATACCTTCACTTGACTTACGATCAAATTTAGTAAGGTAATCTTTCGAATTTAAGATAAAGCATTTACTCCCGAAAACTCTAAAATAACTAACCTTAGGAGTTTTACCAAAATAAATTTCATAGGGAGTCTTTTGTGTCATAGGACGTGATAAGACTCGATTTAGAATATGACAAGCAGTAGACATAGCTTCGGCCCAAAAATATTTAGGACGACGATATTCATTAAGCATAGTACTTGCCATTTCTTGTAAGGTCCTATTTTTCCTTTCTACAACTCCATTAGATTGAGGTGTGTATGGAGCCGAGAAGTTGTGAGTTATTCCATTATCCTCACAAAAAGTAGTGAAACTAGAATTCTCAAATTCCTTACCATGGTCAGTCCTTATATAGACAATGGTATTATTTTGTTGATTTTGAATCTTGTTACATAAAGAAGCAAATGATTCAAAAGCATCACTTTTAGATTTGAGAAATTCCGTCCACGTAAACCGTGAAAAATCATCAACAATGACCAATGTATAAGAACAACCTCCGAGACTTAGTACCGGAACCGGTCCGATTAAATCCATGTGTAACAACTCGAGAGGTCTAGAGGTTGATACCGTAAACTTAGCTTTGTGAGAAGCTCGTATTTGCTTTCCAATTTCACAAGCTTCACAAGTATGATCTTTTTGATAGTTTAACTTTGGTATCCCCCTAACATGATCATTCATAGAGATATTCTTTATTAACTTCATATTCGCATGACCTAATCTACGATGCCATAACCAAGGGTCATCTTGTGTAGTAATTAGGCATACATTATAATGTTTACTGATATCGCATGTGTACACATTTTTGCTACGAGGACAAGTAAGCATTAATTTTCCATCCTTATTTAAGATAGAACAATGAGTAGGATAGAAAATCACCTTATATCCATTGTCGCAAAGTTGACTAATGGAGAGAAGATTATACTTAAGTCCCGTAAAACATTAGCAATCTTGAAATGTTCATTCCCGATGTCGCCAATACCAATGATACTCCCCTTGCTACTATCTCCAAACGTGACACTTCCAGCGGTGACCTTTCTAATTCTTTTCAAGAGTGACTTATTACCGGTCATATGTCTCGAACAACCACTATCAAGATACCACATGTCTCGTTTAGTAACAAGGCACACCTACAAAACAAATCAATAGAATTTATAGGTACCCTTTTGTCTTGAGGGTCCTCGGGTTAGAGTATCATGATAAACATTTGACTTTACATTATAGAAACTAGGCATGGTATAAGCATGAGTAGGCACATAGGAGTTTCTAGATGCATTGTTCCTAGAATAATCATAGTATCTTGGTTTGTTAGGCCGAATAAACTCACTATATAGATTGATATAGTGAACACAATCAATAACAGAACACCAGTATAAGAGAATAATTCAACTAAACTCTTATTCACAAATCACAGTAGGTTACAAATAATCTCTTAGTGATTTATATTTTATCACTAAGAGCTGTTAGGTTACACGAATGATATTCAATTGATAACTCATCTAGAGTAAACCCTAAGCTGTGATTATATACACAGTTTCACGATATCTACTGATTGATTTACAATTATCTTCTTCCTAAAATAATCTAATCAGTAGCTATCCTTTTCCTGTTCTGATTAGCATAATCTCCTTGTTATTCTCCTTCCTTGTTTATCCAGATCTTCTCCTAGAAATCAGCCGCCTGCAAACTCTGATCTTCGTTAAACTCTGATCCAGCTGGCAGTCGTCAAACTCTGATTTCCAGATAAACTCTGACATTTGCTTCTGCACAAGAACAAGTTAGATACCAGTGACATCATCAAATATGTATCAATCTCCCCCCAACTTGTACATTAGACAGAATGAACAAGTTCTATATATTTACTGATGATGTCAAAAATAATCAAAGACAAATGCATGAAATAATTAATTTGCAAAATTAATTACTACTTACAGAACAAACAGAACCACCTATCAAATCAACCTATATCCATAGCTTTCTCTGACAAACTGATTTATCAGATTCTCTTCTTTCTGCTTCAAGGTCTGTATCATCTGGGCTTTAACATTTATGAGCTCCTCAGTATCATCCCCAGTTTGATAGATAGCTGCTCTCAAGGCATTTACCTTGCTTCTCTGCATAGCCTCTCCAAGCTGTATTACACTTGGCCTGTCTGCTTCATTGTTATAACCCAAGATTCTGGTATTTGCAATAGTCTCCATCACAGAGCTATTCTTTTCCATACCAATTTCAGTACCATCATCTTGAGCTATTTGTGGAATGTATTCCTCATCAGACTTTACTCCATAAAATCTTATCTTTTCACTGATTGTCCTCTTCATCAGATCAGACCATCTCTGAGTAGCTTCATTCTTGATCTCCAACATGTAGTGAAAATGTTCCAGCTCTCTCAGAGATTTCAGTAATAAATCAGCTTCTGAGATTCTATAAACTCTGTCAGACTCCAAAAATATAGCAATTTTCTCTTTATCTTATGGCCCATCATGAGTATCCATCAGAATTTGTACTGACTCAACTTTGTCAAGATCTTTCTGTGTAACAGCTTCTCCCAACTTCTCAGTCAGTGAATAAGGATCTCTGAAAGTAGTTGCTGAGCCTGTTTGAATTTTCTCTTTTTTGTGACCTAGACCAGTTGAGTCTTAAGGTTCCTTTCCTCTGGTTCCATGAGTTCTTACTCTGGTGAGCATTGGGCTCTCCTTGTATAGATTTGTACCAAGGCTTCCATAGAGACTCTTCTTCTTCTGATCTTGAGTCTTTTCAGAGTTTAATTTCAACCAAGAGGCTTTAGTGTCTTCAACTTTCTCTTCTGTTGCTGAAACTTTAACTTGAGCATTGTCAGTGGTTAAAGTCATATCAGAGATTGGCTTGCTATCATCTTTTCTTTTTCTGGTTAAACCAGCTTCCTTTTCTTCCACTTGATCAGATACATCAGTAATTATATTTGCATTTCTGCTTAGCTTTAACATCCTCTGAGAAGGATTCTCTGATGCTATCTTGATCACTGATCTCTTTATCACAGGAGGAACTGAAGGAACTCCATCAACAGGTTTCTTCCCTTTATCTACTGCATCAGACTCAGATTGAGTTTGAGACCTGGTTCTTGGTCTGTTGATGTCAGTGTAGTTCACCTCACTGATTACTATTCCCTTTTGCTTTGGAATCTTCTGTTTTTGTGAGGGATCAGTAATTTGTTTTTGCTCATCAGACTTTGTCTTGCTGATCTTCTTCTTCTCAGCAGCCAGTCCTTCTTCCTCAAGTCTGATAGCTTCTATATCAACTCCTGGATTCTCCTTTTCAAATATTTTCCTTGCCATGGCTTCATCAATTGCTTGCAAGGAAGGAGATTTGTAGAAAAGAGTGGTTTCTCTGCCTCTGAACTTCAGAGTTTGACAGAACTTCTGAGACTCTGGGTCTCCAGCTTCAATCAGCTTATCAACTCCAGAAATTTGAACTTCTTTCTGTTTTTCAACCTCAGAATTTACAAGAGCTATTTCTTTGGATATGACATCTGAATCTCTGACTGCTTTACTTATGCTCTGAGCTTGAGACATAACAGTCAGTTCCATAGACTTGTGCTTCTGTTTTGATTCTCTGGGTCTTTCAGAGATTGCATCCTTATTGCTCCTGACCTGTACCAACTGCTTAATGGATTTGTCTTCATTAACAGCTTCCTTAGCAGCTTCCTTCTTTTCCTCTTCATCATCATCATCTAACTTTTTGTTTATTAATAACTGGTCATTTTGATTCCATTTGCTTTACAGAACTCTTCCATCTTAAAATTCTTGAACTCAGTGCCATTATCACTTCTGATGATCTTTACTGCATCTTTAGAAATTTTGTCCAGTTGTCTGACATGCTCAATTAACAGAGATGATGTCTCATCCTTGCTGTGTAGAAAATATACCCAAGTATACCTGGTAAATTCATCAACAATGACCAGAGTATATCTCTTCTTTGCAATGGACATTATATTTACTGGTCCAAAGAGATCAACATGAAGAAGATGATATGGCTCAAGAATTGAGGACTCAGTTTTACTTTTGAATGAAGACTTTCGCTGTTTTGCTTTCCGACAGGAGTCACAGAGTCCATCTGGAGTAAAAACTGATTTTGGAAGTCCTTTCACAAGATCTTTCTTCACTAGCTCATTTATATTGTTGAAGTTCAGGTGAGATAATTTCTTGTGCCAGTTCTAGCTTTCTTCAATACTGGCTCTGCCAAGTAAACAGATTGCAGAGCTTTCAGAGTTTAAAGAGAGCTTGGCTTCATAGATGTTCCCATGTCTATATCCTTTCAGAACAACTTTTCCAGTGCTTTTACTAATGATCTCACAGTGTTCTTCCAGGAAATCAACATGATATCCTCTGTCACAGATTTGACTTATGCTCAGCAGATTGTGCTTAAGTCCTGAGACCAGAGCTACAGATTGAATGATGACATTTCCAAGATTGATATTGCCATATCCCAAAGTTTTCTTTATGTTGCCATCTCCATAAGAAACATTTGGGCCAGCCTTCTCCACATAGTCTGATAGCAGGGCTTTATTTCCTGTCATATGTCCTGAGCATCCACTGTCCAGAACTAGGATATTTTTCCTGTTGCCCTGCAATCACATGCACAACTAATGATTAGTTTTAAGGACTCAGACTTGCTTGGATCCTTTGTTCTTGTTAATTTTGTTAACACTAGCAGGGAAAGATTTATCAGAGTTTAAATCAGAGTTTGTGCTAACAGATTTTTTTACAAATTTTGAACTAGGAGAATCAATCTTTTTCTTCAAGGAAGGTTTCAATTCATAATAATCATAGTATAAACTATGGTATTCCTTACAAGTGTAAATGGAATGCCATAAACTACCACAATGAAAACAAGGATTTTCTGGTCTAAATCTAGTATTCCTAGTCTTAACTTCTGATTTGGGAGACATAGCATTTATGTCCTTATTTTTCCTGCAAAAAGAAGCAAGATGATTAGGATTACCACAATTATGACAAGTTTTCCTAGGAGCATTTGGAATAGGCATATAATTGTTGCTTTTGTTAATTCCTACCTTCCCATTTCTATTTTTCCTAGGTTCCTCAATCCTGTTTTCTTTTGTTAGATATAATTGATGATTACTAATGTTCTGAAAGTTTGTTTAAGAACAGGAGTGATCAGAGTTTAAGCTGGGAATTGATCAGAGTTTGCTAAAGTCTGATCAGAGTTTACTCTATAGGAGTTGAGTTATCGAGTATATTGTTCTAAGAACCCTAGCAGCTCTTAGTGATAACATATAAATCACTAAGAGAGTTTTTGTAAACTACTGAGCTTTGTGAATAAGAGTTTATTTCGTTTAATCTCTTATATTGTCAAATTGTGTTATTGATTGTGTTCACTATATTCATTTATATAGTGAGTTTATAGGACCTAACAAGTGGTATCAGAGACAGCTCTGTTGATATACCTAAAGTGAGATCTTAATCACACAGTCATGTCTGAGAAATCACAAAACAGTAGATATGAGTCCCTTAGGGTTCCGGTCCTTAGGGCATCTGAATATCCAGTCTGGAAAGAGAGAATGATTATATTTCTGGACTCTGTAGATCCAGAATACTTAGACAGAATCTATGATGGACCACATATGCCCACCAAGCTCTCTGTTGGGATTGCAGATGAGCCTCAGAAGATGATTCCAAAAGACAAGAAAGATTATACCCCTGAGGACATCTTGTCAATAAGTAAAGACGCAAAAGTAAAACACCTTCTGCACAGTGCCCTTGATAATGCTATGTCTAATAGGGTGATTGGGTGCAAAACTGCAAAACAAATCTGGGATGCTTTGGAAACAAGATGTCAGGGAACTCAAGCCATCAAGAAAAACAGAAAAACCATTCTTACACAGGAATATGAGCACTTTGACTCAAAATCTGGTGAGTCTTTGACAGATCTGTATGACAGGTTTGTCAAACTGCTGAATGACTTATCTCTGGTAGACAAGGAGTATGATCTTGAAGATTCAAATCTTAAATTCCTTCTAGCACTTCCTGAAAAATGGGATTTGAAAGTCACTACCATAAGAGACAATCTTGATCTTGGAGAAATGTCTCTTGATGATGTTTTTGGAAGACTGAAGACTTATGAACTTGAGATGGAGCAGAGGAGCAAACGTCATGGAGGCAAATCAAAGTCTGTTGCTCTAAAAGTTCAAGAGGAAGCTGCTAAGAACAAAGGGAAAGCTCATGTCACAAAGTCTGATACTGAGTCATCAAACTCTGATGATGACTCAAACTCTAATGTTCCCTCAGACTCTGAGGACAGTGATGATGAAATGATGCAGTTAGCAGCATTGATGGTTAAAAGCTTCAAGAAGATGGCTTACAAAAAGTTCAACAAAGGGAAAAGCTTCTCAAGGAAAGACAGAAACTCTGACAGAGTTCCTGATAAGAGAAACTTCAGGAAGAATGAGGGCAAGGAAGGAAAAGCTGGAAAAGCTGACAAATATACCTGCTTCAACTGTGGTGAAAAGGGTCATTTTGCAAATGAATGCAAGAAAGCCAAGAAAGAAAAGGAACAGGCCTTTATCACCAAGAAAGGAAACTGGGCAGATACATCAGACTCAGAGGAAGAAGTCAACTATGCTTTGATGGCAAACACTGACAACAACTCTGAAACTGCTAAGGTACCTCATTCTACTCTTGCCTTTGATACTGAGGATATAACTGAGTTAAGATTGTTCTTCAAAACTTTGCATATCAGCTTTAGAGATCAGACTTTAGAAAATGAAAGATTAAAATCTGAAACTCTGAATGTAAAGAAAAGGAATGATTATCTTGAAAAAGAATTAGTTCAGATGTTAGAAGTTCAAAAAGAAAGAGATGATGCTGTCATTGTCAAAGATGAATTATTGAAGAGGTATGCATCTCTTCAATCAGAACTTGCTAAGGAAAAGGACATAATTAAGACATGGACTAATTCAGGCAAAACTACTCAGAATATTTTAGGTAGTGGAAACTGAAGGAAAGGACTAGGTTATACTGATAACTCAGAAGCTGAGTCATCAAAAACAGAGTTTATTAAAACTGAAAAACCCAAGGTCAAACCTGTTAAATTTATTGCAGAATGTTCAAAGTCAAAATAGAGTAGACCAGAATCAGAGATTAACAACAAGTTAAAATATGATAAACCCAAGCAGGTTAATATAGGATTGATGACTCAGAAACAGCTTAAGCATAAGCTCAAGAAGGTTAAGCAAGAAAACAAGGTCAAGGAACCCAAGAAAAATAGGAATGGAAAGGTAGGTATTAACAAAAGCAATAATTATATGCCTATCCCAAATGCTCCTAGGAAAACTTGTCATAATTGTGGTAATCCTAATCATCTTGCTTCTTTTTGCAGGAAAAATAAAGACATAAACACTATGTCTCCCAAATCAGAAGTTAAGAATAGGAATACTAGATTTAGACCAGAAAATCCTTGTTTTCATTGTGGTAGTTTATGGCATTCTATCTACACTTGTAAGGAATATCATAGCTTATACTATGATTATTATGAATTGAAACCTTCTTTAAAGAAAAAGATTGATTCTCCTGGTTTAAAATTTGTGAAAAAGTCTGTTAACACAAACTCTGATTTAAACTCTGATAAATCTTCCGCTGCCAGTGTTAACAAACTTAATAAGACCAAAGGATCCAAGCAAGTCTGGGTCCTTAAAACTAATCACTAGTTGTGTATTTGATTGCAGGGCAACAGGAAAAACATCCTAGTTCTGGACAGTGGATGTTCAGGACACATGACAGGAAATAAGGCCCTGCTGTCAGAGTTTGTGGAGAAAGTTGGCCCAAGTGTTTCTTATGGAGATGGCAACATAGGAAGGACTCTGGGATATGGCAACATCAATCTAGGAAATGTCATCATCTCAAATGTAGCTCTAGTCCAAGGGCTAAAACACAATTTACTCTCTGTCAGTCAGATTTGTGACAGAGGATATCATGTTGATTTCTATGATGAACACAGTGAGATAGTAAGCAAGTCAACAGGCAAGGTGGCAGTGATTGCTCACAGACATGGAAACATTTATGAAATAAACTTGTCTACAAAATCTGAAGGAAAATCAATTTGCCTATCTACAAGAATCTCTACAGAAGAAAGTTGGAAGTGGCACAAGAAGCTCTCACATCTCAATTTCAACAACATAAATGAGCTTATAAAGAAAAAGCTTGTGAGAGGACTCCCTGAATCACTACTCACTTCAGATGGTCTATGTGACTCATGTCAAAAGGCTAAGCAGAGAAAGACATCCTTCAAGAGTAAGACTGAATTCTCAATTAAGAAACCATATCATCTTCTACATGTTGATCTATTTGGTCCAGTTAATGTACCATCCATTGCAAGGAAGAAATATGCTCTTGTTATTGTTGATGAGTATACTAGATATACATGGGTGTATTTTCTTCATTCTAAAGATGAAACAGCTTTGCATTTGATGGATCATGTGAAGCAACTGGACAATAGATCTGAAGACAAAGTGAAAATCATTAGAAGTGATAATGGGACTGAGTTCAGAAATTCAACAATGGAGGAATTCTGCAAAGAAAGAGGTGTAGTGCAACAATTTTCTGCACCTGGTACACCACAGCAAAATGGTGTAGTTGAAAGGAAAAACAGGACTCTAATAGAAGCTGCCAGAACTATGCTTGATGAAGCAAAGTTACCTACTTATTTCTGGACAGAAGCTGTTCAAACAGCTTGCTTCACTCAAAATGCAACACTAATCACCAAGCATGGCAAGACTCCATATGAGATGGTGAAGAAAAAGAAGCCAAACCTGAAGTACTTTCATGTATTTGGGTGCAAATGCTTTGTATTGAAGACTCATCCAGAGCAGCTTACCAAGTTTGATTTAAAAGCTGATGAAGGCATTTTTGTAGGTTATCCTCTGTCAACAAAGGCCTTCAGAGTCTACAATCTAAGAACCAAAGTGATCATGGAATCCATACATGTGTCATTTGATGATAAGAGAATTATGGGTTTAGCAGATATGGATGATCATGAAGAATTGCATTTTGAAAATGAAGGAATATTCTCTGATTCAACAAACTCTGATGAACAGTCAAACTCTGACTTTGAGCAAAATGCAGCAAACTCTGGTGAAAGACCACAAGTTCATAATAATGAAGCATATGTCGAGGGGGAGCATCAAAGTTCTTCAGATGCTACCCAAGATCCAAACTCATCAGAGAATGCTGACTCAAACACTGATAGCACAGATTCAGGGGGAGCAACAGTTCATACAGAAGCAGCTCAACAGAATCAAGAGAGCATGGATCAAGGGGGAGGATCCAATGATGAAGAAAGTCAACTTCCACATGCTAGGAAGTGGACAAAAACTCATACACCTGATTTGATAATTGGGAATCCAGAAGCAGGTGTGCAAACAAGGGCAGCTACAGCAAATGAGTGTTTACATCATTGCTTTCTGTCACAAACAGAACCTAAAAAGGTGGAGGAAGCTCTTCAAGATGCTGACTGGGTTCAAGCAATGCAAGAAGAGCTAAATGAATTCGAAAGAAATAAAGTCTGGACCCTAGTACCAAGACCCAAAAATAGATCTATAGTTGGTACAAAATGGGTTTTCAGAAACAAATCTGATAGTGAAGGTGTCATCACAAGGAATAAAGCAAGACTTGTGGCAAAAGGGTATTCACAACAGGAAGGTATTGATTATGATGAGACATTTGCTCCAGTTGCAAGATTGGAGGCAATTAGAATCTTTCTGGCCTATGCTGCACACAAGAAATTCAAGGTATTTCAGATGGATGTCAAAAGTGCTTTTCTTAATGGGAAACTGGATGAAGAGGTATATGTTGAACAACCTCCAGGCTTTGTGGATCCAAAGCATCCAGACTATGTTTATAGATTGGACAAAGCACTTTATGGACTAAAGCAGGCTCCAAGGGCATGGTATGAAACTCTGGCTCAATTTCTTCTTGAAAGTGGATTTACTAGAGGTACCATAGACAAAACCCTGTTTTATTTAAATCATGGTAATGATCTGCTCTTAGTTCAAATCTATATTGATGATATCATCTTTGGTTCCACTAATGCTAAACTCTGTCAAAGATTTGCCAAGCTCATGCAGTCTAGATACCAAATGAGCATGATGGGGGAACTCAGTTATTTTCTGGGTTTACAAGTTAAACAGACAGAAGATGGGATTTTTATAAATCAAGCCAAAAATACCAGAAATCTTTTGAAGAAATTTGGTATGCAAGAAAGTTCAGCTGCAACAACCCCTATGGCAACAGCAACCAAACTAGACAAAGACACTGGTGCGTCTGTAGATATCACAAACTATAGAGGAATGATTGGATCTTTGCTTTATCTCACTGCAAGTAGACCAGACATAATGTATGCCACATGTCTATGTGCAAGATTTCAGGAAGATCCAAGAGAACCTCATCTGATTGCAGTAAAGAGGATTTTCAGATATCTCAAGGGAACCACGTCATTGGGATTATGGTATCCTAGAGATTCAGACTTTAGTCTAATTGGATACTCTGATGCAGATTTTGCAGGTTGCAAAATTGACAGGAAAAGCACAAGTGGGAGTTGTCAATTTCTGGGTGGAAGAATTGTTTCTTGGTACAGCAAGAAGCAAAAGTCAATATCAACATCCACAGCAGAGGCAGAGTATATAGCTGCAGGCAGCTGTTGTGCTCAAATTCTTTGGATGAAGAATCAATTGTTGGACTATGGGTTATCCTTTTCTAAAATTCCTATTTATTGTGATAACCAAAGTGCTATTGCTATGACAGGAAATCCAGTTCAACATTCACTGACCAAGCACATCAGCATAAGATATCATTTTATAAGGGAGCATGTGCTGGAAGGAACCATTGAACTTCACTTTGTTCCTACTGATCAGCAGCTAGCAGATATATTCACCAAACCACTTAGTGAAGCAACTTTCACTCGGCTGGTAAATGAACTAGGCATGATATCAGGTTCTGATTAAACACTGTCACATTCCCCTGTGTGCCTTAATATGTTTTGCTCATATTCTCTGCTCATATTCTCTGATGACATACTCTGATTGTTACATTCTCTGATGACATTCTCTGACACTAATTTTTTTTTTCCTCATTTTATTTCTTTGAGACATATCACCTGTGAAGATACTATGAAGCATGATTTAAAATTAGTAATCATAAATCTCATTGAGCTCTTTAATCTTGATCTCAATTTTGTGCTACTGTTTTACATTAGATGCATGTTGATATCATTGAGACTCTATTACTTCACATATCTTAATTATAAGTGAGACTGATTAATTTGCATTTTCTCTCATTAAAAATTAGACAGTGATTATAAACTCTGATGCCTTATAACACACCCCTCAAAATAAGCATGGTACTCCTTTGAGATCTTAGATGTCCGTGTGACAGTGACTGGAAAGACCCAAACATTTGCTGGTATGAAGCAAGTGCTTAGATGTTATGATCTATGGTGACCAGTCACAATCTCTGATTACTGGAGCAATACTAATGCAATATTATATTTAAAGGTCGTGCCTCACTTACACTGAGAAGCGTCCTGAAAAAAAAAAGAAAAAAAAGGGGGTAGTTAAAATTACACTTCTTCATCAGAGTATGTCTCCTGTCTATGTCTTGAGAGTTTGAATAAATTACTTCTGTCTACCTTATACTTACGAAATTGTGATATTCTATAGTCTCTGATTTAATATGTCCGCACACACACATTTCACAAGCACATTATTGAGCTATGGATTTTATGACAACATCTGATTTTTGATGAATATTTTGACTATTATGTCTTTATTCTGAGGTACTTAGAAATTTATTTTCTCTGTTCGAAGTCTCAGAGTTTAAAATTCGAGAAATTTGATATTGATTTATTTTAGCTGTTCAGAGAATGTGAAAAGAGTGTTACAAACGATTGTATTATTAGTGGAAGGCATGCAGAACATTTTGATAGGAAAACGTGTAATCAGCATTTACTACTGCACAAGTTTTACAGCACTAATGATTATTGTTTTTTTTTCTTTCTCCATGCCACTAACACGCCAATTCCAGTTAAAATCTGACAGGTGTCCCACTCACTCGCTTAGTGTGCCAAAGACCAAACGTATACAGCGGAATAAAATCTGAAGGGTTTTTACATTTCAAATTTTTACTGATCATTATTCCCTGATACACTCTCTCTATACACACAAACTCTCTTCTCTCAAACTCTTCTCTCTGCTACTTGCACTTTCACTTACACACTTTATCAAACACCTTACAAACTCTGCTCTAATGGCCACTTCAGCCTTTACCTATGCAGGTGTGGAGTTTGTACCAAACAACCATGCAGCCATTCTTGACACAACAGATGTTCCAAGGGATTACCATGTAATCCAGCAGTTTCTGGCACAAAGTGCCTTGGCTCGTGATAAGTGGATTTTATATCCACTTGGAAGCCTTCGTTTTGACTTAAATGGATGATCTGGCCTCAAGCTTTTGATATTTTTGATATTTTTTAGTGTGATGTTGTGTAGGTTTCTTTGGAGGAGAACGAAGAGGATATTCATAGCTTTCATTGAAAAAAAACGGCGAAGCAATCGGATGCGCGAGTCAAAAGTTATGAACAAAGAAGTGGGCTGCTGAATTGGGGCACCCGCCCCAAATCTGACGCACCTGCCCCGTTGGCGCACCCGCCCCAAATCTGGCGCACCCGCACCAAACTGGCAGCGAATTTAAGCCCGTTTTCCTGTTTCTGATCCGTTTCAAGGCCCGATCGCTGGGGAAGTTTAAGAAAGGCTTTGGGGGATTAAAAACATAACCTAGAATCATTCCAAGGAGCACGTGACGGCTACGGAGAAGATCAAGATCGAATTTCATAGCTTTTACTTTTGTAATTCTTCGAAGTAGGCGTAACTTTGGATGCTCGTTTCGGATTTGTTTCTTAACTCTTATTCTCATACTTTGATTTTGTTTTTCCTATTCAGTACCATGTTTACATTCGAATCCATGATGATGAGAAGTTCGATTATGAACTAATCATTGTCATGGGATTTTAGCGGATTTATCGATGAATTTCAGTAGTTAATTCGCCTTGTTCATATGTGATGGTTTGATTTCCTCGTATTGGTTGTGCTTATTCGTCTTGGATGCGTAGCTAACATCTAAGATTGCTTGTTAATCTTTATTGAAGCGACAGTGAATATATTGATTTAGAACTTGCCATGCGAGCATAGGTTTCGTGTTCGATAACATGACTTGTGATGTGATTTTACCCATCTTGCATCGCCCTATGTAATCTTGATAGATAACTTGCTCTTCAACCGTTATGTTTTCAAATTCTATAGACATATAGGGTCTAAGCATAATTGGTGTCTGTTTACCTTCTATCTTAATTGTGGATGTGTAGCAGTATGGTGCACGTATAACGACAGTTAGCGTGTATCAGTCTCGTGTTATCTGATTAGTTATCAACCATTACAATTGAATAAAGGTAGAACTCTGATTGAAGTTGTTAATGAAGCTAGAATCCCATGTTCTATTCTCATTAGTATATCGTTATTCTCTTAGTTGATAATTCTTAGTTTCATAATTCGAATAGGATTAGTTAAGTATAAAACCAAAACCCAATTTGATTACTTGTCCAAGCATTGAATAATAATCATACATTGGTGCATAAGTGCATAATTCTGAATACACCAGTCTCTGTGGGAACGAACTTGAATTATATTCTATATTACTTGTGACCACGTACACTTGCGTGATTTTGTGCGAACAAGTTTTTGGCGCCGCTGCCGGGGACTCGGTGTTATATTTTAGTTTATGTGCTTGTCATTAGTGGTCGTTAAAGTTCAGTGACTTGGATTCTTTTCTCACTTTAGTTCGTTGTGTGTGTTTCAGGTACTTGAGGGACGTGTATGCGAACACGTTCTCAGGCTCGTAAGGAAGCATTAATTAAGGAAGAAGCGATAGAGATTGGTACGATGGATGATCAACCACCAGCAGTTAATGATACTAAGGCTCTTAAGGCTTTCTCTGAGCCGAAAATCAATGACATTCAGTCGAGCATTGTCAGGCCAGCGATTCAGGCCAACACTTTCGAAATCAAACCTAGCACTATTCAGATGGTACAGAACTCAGTACAGTTTGGGGGTTCTCCGACAGAGGATCCTAATATGCATATTCGAGACTTCATTGAGATCTGTGACACTTTCAAGTTCAATGGTGTTACGGAAGATGCCATTAAATTAAGGTTGTTCCCGTTTTCTCTGAGGGATAAAGCTAAGGGATGGTTACATTCTCTTCCTGCAGGATCTATTACGACATGGGAGGATCTGGCTCAGAAATTTCTTTCTAAGTTCTTCCCTATGGCCAAAACAGCTGCACTAAGGAATGCTATCACTCAATTCTCTCAGCTATCTGGTGAAACTCTTTGTGAAGCATGGGAACGCTACAAGGAGATGCTTCGGAAGTGCCCACATCATGGGATGCCTGATTGGATGGTTATCAATTGCTTCTATAATGGCTTGGGTCCTCAATCGAGACCAATGCTCGATGCAGCATCAGGTGGAGCTCTATTGACTAAGAGCTATGAGGAGGCTTATGAGTTGATCGAGATGATGGCTGCAAATGAATATCAGAATCCTACTCAGCGTCTTCATCAGGGCAAAGCAGCAGGGATTCTGGATGTTGATGCTACTACAGCCTTGACTGCTCAAATTAAGGCTCTTACTATGAAGATGGATTCTTTGGTAAACTTGGGGATTCAGCAGCCACCTGCAGTTTGTGAGCTTTGTGCGGGTACACATTCCACTGATCAGTGTGCCATATCTAGCGAGTCAGCTCAGTTTGTGAGCAATTTTCAGCGATCTCAGCAGCCAGCTCCGGCTACTTATCACCCGAATAATCGGAATCATCCGAATTTCAGCTGGAGCAATAATCAGAACTTCATGCCACAACAGCAACAGCAGTTTCAGCAGCAAGGAGCTAGACCTTTCAACCCTTCTGGTTTTCAACAACAGTTTGCACCGAAGCAGCAATTCCATCCACCTGGATTCCAGCAACAAAATCATGGGGTGGCTGGACAGTCTTCCAACGAAAGATCTGAATGGGAAGAGATGAAATTAATGATTAAAAGCCAAGCGGTGTCAATCAAAACTTTGGAAAATCAGATTGGGCAGATTGCTAACGCGTTGATAAACAGACCACAAGGAACGCTTCCTAGTGATACCGAGGCCAATCCGGGTAAGAAAGAGATGAAAGAACAGGTACAGGCTGTCACCTTAAGGTCCGGAAAGGTTACGAAGGAAAAAGAATCAGCAACAGAGCAAAACAAGGAAGAGAGTGATCAACAGGTTGAAACACCCGTGCTCTCATCTAAGTCAGATAGTGGAAAAACTGTTGTTGAAGCTGACAAGAATAATATCAACGAGGAAGCAAGCGAGGATTCAGCCGAGAGATCTGGCCCGAAAGCTGATACTGGGGTCAAGCAAGTATATCCACCTCCACCTTTTCCGAAGAGACTTCAAAAGCATAAGCTCGACAAACAATTCGCCAAATTTCTAGAGGTCTTCAAGAAATTACAAATCAACATACCTTTTGCGGAGGCTCTAGAACAAATGCCGAGTTATGCTAAATTCATGAAAGGTATTCTATCTCGAAAACTCAAACTTGAGGAATTGGAGACTGTGGCGTTGACCGAGGAGTGTAGTGCTGTATTGCAACAGAAATTGCCCCCGAAGCTGAAAGATCCGGGAAGTTTCACAATCCCGTGTACTATTGGGCAATTGTCATTCGACAAGTGTTTGTGTGATTTGGGAGCTAGCATAAATCTGATGCCCTTGTCTATTTTCTTGCAACTTGGTCTTCCGGAGCTGAAACCTACTAATATGTCTTTGCAACTGGCTGATCGTTCGATTACATACCCAAGGGGGATAGTTGAAGATGTGTTGGTAAAGGTAGATAAACTAATCTTCCCTGCTGATTTTGTCATCCTAGACTTCGAGGAAGATAAGAAGATTCCCATCATCTTGGGGAGACCTTTCCTTGCGACAGGGCGGACTTTGATTGATGTTCAGAAGGGTGAACTCACAATGAGAGTTCAAGATCAGATGGTCACTTTCAACGTGTTCAATGCCATAAAACTTCCATCAGATGAGGAGGAATGCTTTAAAGTGGATGTACTCGAAGCTGCAAGTCATTCGGAAATCGATAACAGGCTGAAAACTGACATCTTGGCAAGGGTTCTATCAGGTGACTCAGATTTCGGAGATGAGGAGGAAGAAGAGCACCTTCAATACTTAAATGCTTCTCCTTGGAGAAGACGGATGGATCCTCCAATTGAATCTCTTGGGTTATCGGAGTTGAAGGATTCTCATGAAAAGCTGAAACCATCGATTGTCGAAGCTCCTAAACTCGAGCTTAAGCAACTTCCCGAACACCTAAGGTATGCGTTTCTTGGCGAAGCTTCTACATTACCTGTAATTATTGCATCTAACCTTTCAGGTATCGAAGAAGAAAAGCTTTTGAGAATTCTTAGGGAGTTCAAATCAGCCATTGGATGGACTATTGCAGATATCAAGGGAATCAGCCCTTCTTATTGTCAACATAAAATTCTGATCGAGGAGGGTAGTAAACCCACTGTTGAGCATCAGAGAAGACTCAATCCAATTATGAAAGAAGTGGTGAAGAAGGAGATTCTTAAGTGGCTTGATGCCGGCATTATTTATCCAATCTCGGATAGTTCTTGGGTGAGCCCTGTTCAATGTGTGCCTAAGAAAGGAGGCATGACCGTGGTAGCTAATGAGAAGAATGAGCTCATTCCAACTCGAACAGTCACAGGATGGAGAATATGCATGGATTATCGAAAACTCAATAAAGCCACCAGAAAAGATCACTTTCCATTACCTTTCATTGATCAGATGCTTGATAGGTTGGCCGGTCACGAGTACTATTGTCTTCTTGATGGGTATTCAGGGTATAATCAGATTTGTATCGCACCAGAGGATCAGGAGAAGACCACTTTCACTTGCCCTTTCGGCACATTTGCTTTCCGTCGTCTTTCTTTTGGACTTTGTGGTGCACCAGCAACTTTTCAGAGATGCATGATGGCTATTTTCTCCGAGATGATTGGTACTAATGTTGAGGTGTTCATGGATGACTTTTCTGTGTTCGGTACTTCTTATGATGAATGCTTGAGCAACTTGACGATGGTGCTAAAAAGATGTGTGGAAACTAATCTCGTTCTTAATTGGGAAAAATGCCACTTCATGGTTCAAGAAGGCATAATCCTTGGGCATAAAGTTTCGAACAAGGGTCTGGAGGTGGATAAAGCTAAGGTGGAGACAATTGAAAATCTTCCTCCACCAATCTCAGTAAAGGGGATTCGGAGTTTTCTTGGTCACGCGGGCTTCTATCGACGGTTTATCAAGGATTTCTCTAAAATCACCAAACCCTTGTGCAACTTGTTAGAGAAGGATGTGCCTTTCAAATTTGATGGAGAGTGCTTGGCTGCGTTCGAAACTCTCAAGAAGAAATTAACCACAGCACCTGTTATTACTGCACCTGATTGGAATGAGCCTTTCGAGATGATGTGTGATGCTAGTGACTATGCGGTGGGAGCTGTGCTTGGTCAGAGAAAGAATAACATCTTTCATGTGATTTACTATGCTAGTAAGACTCTCAATGGGGCTCAACTAAATTACACTACCACCGAAAAGGAGCTGCTGGCTATTGTTTATGGATTCGAGAAATTCAGGTCTTATTTGCTTGGGACGAAGGTGTTGGTTTACACGGATCATGCTGCCATTCGGTATTTAGTGTCGAAGAAAGATTCGAAGCCTCGTTTGATTCGTTGGGTTCTTTTACTTCAGGAATTCGAGTTGGAGATCAAGGATAGAAAGGGCACTGAAAATCAGGTGGCTGATCATCTCTCTCGGTTGGAAGATGAAGCACGAGCATCCAAAGACACCACTTTAATTAATGAGTCGTTTCCTGATGAACAATTATTTCGGGTACAAGAAGAAGAACCATGGTTTGCGGATATAGTGAATTATCTGGTGAGTAATGTCATTCCTCCCGATTTGTCGTATGCCCAAAGGAAAAAGTTTCTTTATGAGGCGAAATGGTATCGTTGGGATGAGCCATTCTTGTTTCGACAAGGTTCAGATCAAATTATCAGAAGGTGCATTCCATATAGTGAGATTGAAGGAATTTTGCAAGCTTACCACGACTCTACTTATGGGGGACACTATGGAGGACAGAAGACAGCTGCTCGTATTCTGCAGGCGGGGTTCTTTTGGCCTACACTCTTTAAGGACGCCCATCAGTTTGTGTTAAAATGTGATCGATGTCAAAGGGTTGGTAATATTTCTCGAAGGGATGAAATGCCCCTCAATGTATTTCTTGAGGTTGAAATCTTCGATGTGTGGGGTATAGACTTCATGGGACCCTTTATCTCGTCTTGCAATAATCTCTACATCCTTCTCGCTGTGGATTACGTGTCTAAATGGGTCGAAGTCAAAGCTTTACCAAACAACACCGCTGCGGTAGTCATCAGTTTTCTTCAGAAGAACATATTCACTCGCTTTGGTACTCCTCGAGTTATAATCAGTGATGAGGGATCACACTTTTGCAATCGCAAGTTCACAGCGCTGATGGAACGGTTTGGTATCAATCATAGAGTTGCTACAGCCTATCATCCTCAAACGAATGGCCAAGCTGAGGTATCTAATCGTGAAATCAAGCGAATCTTAGAGAAAGTTGTGAGTCCTTCGAGGAAAGATTGGGCGTTGAAGCTTGATGAGGCCGTTTGGGCTTAAAGAACGGCTTATAAGACTCCATTGGGGATGTCACCATTTCAGTTGGTTTATGGAAAAGCATGTCATTTGCCCGCGGAGTTAGAGCACAAAGCATATTGGGCCTTGAAGAAATTGAACTTGGATATGACAGCTGCTGGTGAGAAAAGAATGCTTCAAATTAATGAACTCGACGAGTTTAGGCTTCAGGCGTACGAAAACAATAAACTCTACAAGGAAAAAGTGAAGAGATGGCATGATAGGAAGTTGGTGCAAAAGGATTTCTTCATTGGCCAACAAGTGTTACTTTTTAATTCTCGTCTAAGGCTATTTCCGGGAAAGTTGAAATCTAGATGGTCGGGTCCTTTCACAATAAAGACGGTGTTTCCACATGGAGCAATTGAAATATATGAAACAACACCGGAGGAATCATTTAAAGTGAATGGACAAAGATTGAAGCCATATTTCGGAGGACCGGTGAATCGCGAGTCGGTAAGCACCATCCTCACTAGTATTTAATTCTTGGGACTTCACGTCAAGCTAATGACGTTAAACAAGCGCTTCGTGGGAGGCAACCCACGCGTTTTGATGTTTTAATTTTTTGTAGAAAAAAAAAAAAAAAAATTTTTTGAGTTAGAAAAATTTTTGGGGGGATACTCCACTGACCGAATGGGGCAGGTGCGCCAAAACGCGCGGCACCTGCGCCAAACGGCCAGGGAGCGCGCAGAGAGCCACTGTCAAACTCGCGCACCCGCGCCACGCGCAGCGCACCCGCGCGAGCGGCGCGCCTGCGCCGTGGCCGGGGCGCCTGCGCCGGAACGGCAGTGGGCAGCGTGAAGTTATAAAAAAAAAAAAAATTTATGCTCGTTTTTTTTCCTTCCCAGCTCGTTTTTTTTGGTAATCCCAGCCTTGTTCTACTTCTTCTCAGCCCCTATACACTTCAAAATCATAGTAGTAAACCCCAATCTCTACCCAAATCAATTACTAAATACAAAACCCATCTCATCTTCTTCCAATTCCACATCTATACATACATATACATACAATTTCATAAACACCCACAAGCACAATCTCATCTCTTTATTCAAACACTCTAGTTCCTAATCCAATTCAAATATTACATCCATACACCATCCTACACCACTTCTCTCTTTTCACTAATTCTTCCAAAAATCTCTACACCCACTACACACATTCAAAACCATGGCACCCAAAAGAGCGAGGAGAGCCGAAGGTAGTAGTATGCGAGCCACATCTACTGATTCATCGAGTTTGGGGGTTGAGGTTGCTAAGTTCACAAATCCGGAGGCTCGGGAGGAGTTTAATCGGCTTATGGGTAAGCCGATAGCTAAGGAGAGGGGGTTCTTACCGTCACCGGGTGATGGTGAGTTGGTGCAGATGATTCGGAATAGGGGGTGGGAGTCTTTTTGTGAGGCACCGGCACCGGTGCCGATGAGCATTGTGCGGGAGTTTTATGCTAATGCCCGAGCGGATCAAAACGGGTATTCGGTTGTTAGGGGGTTGACTGTGGATTATACCTTGGAGACAATCCAAGCGCTTATTGGGGGCACTGAGATGGAGTCCACTCAGGATGATTGGGTGAGAAAGGACAAACGGAACATTGATTTAGATCAAATTGTCTATGAGCTATGCATTCCGGGTACTACGTGGAAGCGTAATCCGTCGACTAATGTGAGAGTCTCTTTCCCTGCCTCTACTATGAACAGGTATGCTCGAGCTTGGAACCTGTTTATTTGCCATAGTATTATGCCATCGGGACACCACCACGATGTCACTGTCGATCGGGCTATATTGTTGTTTGGAATTCTGAGTGGGAAGTATGTCGATATTGCATACGTCATCCACCAGAACATTATGAGATTTTTGAGGAGTCGCACTGGAGTGGCTATACCTCACGCGACGATAGTGACCAAGTTATGTACTGCAGTGGGTGTTCGTTGGTCAGCAGATGAGCAGTTGCAGATGCCGGGTGCCGCTATTGATCATGCTATTATAGAGCGGCTACCTGAGTGGCAGGGTGGTTATGCCAGCCTTCGAGGATTGGGTTATAGAGATGCCGATGGTAGACGGATGAGAGCACCACCTCCAGTTTCACCAGTTCGAGAGATTGCGGGGCCTTCTGAGCCCGTGGAGAGCTCTGGTACGGGGCGCCGTGGTTTCAGTGATTCACAGTTTAGGTGGCTCGCGAGGCGTATGGATACTATGCATGATATGCATAGCCGTTTTGCGAGGGATTTGACACAGGCGTTGGGGACTGCTTTTCGTGCTACGGGCGTAGACGTGGAGTGGCCTGTGTTCGGTGCTGACATGATGTATCCTCCAGCTGACTCTTCACCCGATGAGGGTGAGGAGAGTGATCATTCTGACTCCTTATAGGTACATTCGATCCTTTTTATCACCTTCAATGAGGACATTGAAGATTTTAAGTTTGGGGGTGGTAATCTAAGGACTAGTATATAGTGTGTGTTCATAAAGGTTGCATGATGCATATAGTTTAGCATATTATCTCATATAGTTTGCATATTAGTACGTGTTTTTTTTTATTTAGATGCTATTGTTTAGTATGTGTTAGTAGTGCATATAGTTGCATTTGCATGAATCTTGAAGTTGTTTTCCAAGTTGATGTCCTATGATGAGTTTATGTGCATAATTTCTTGGCTAGTAGTCTTGCTCATATGTGATGCCTTGTTACTTGGAAATTGCTTGTGTGGAAATTGTAATTACACTTATGCTCTAGAGATAAGAATTAGACTAACTTATTTCTTGAGTCCTTGCGTTGAGTCGGGCGTAGAGTTTGGAGTATTCCCTTTTTGAACTTAGAGTTTGTAAATCTTAAGTTTGGGGGAGTTGAGGGATGAATATGCCGTTCTAAAAAAAAAAGGAAAAAAAAAGAGAAAAAAATATATCAAGTACTCCTTTGAGATCAATGGGTAAAATGCAATGTCATGTGAAAGGGACGATCCATGTACTTGTGCTGGTATTAAGTGCAAATGTATTAGAATAAGCAAATTCTTGGTGACCTTTCACAACCTTTGATTACTGGAGAATTACTTGATCAAAAAAAAAAAAAAAGAGAAAAAAAAAAGAAGAGAAAAGCGAAGTCGAATGGCGGTCGTGACTCACTTACACTGAGAAGCGTCCCAACCTTAGACTTAGCAAGAAAAAAAATAAAATAAAATGAGAGGCATAGGAATTCTTTGGTGACCCTAAAGTGTAGTTGACTCTGTAGTAAAGAAGTGTTTAAACCGGATTCTTATTAACGGCTCATAGTGAAGACTTATTTGAAGTTTGATAGTCTTTGTTTTGTTTCACTAGAGAGCATGCTAGCACACACGATGCACTTCACACTTGTAGTGGAAGAGAACATGGCTAATATGTGAAAGAGATGAATGCCGAGAATGTTGCATATTTTGAGGATGCTATGTTAACAAGGATTACACTTCATGATTCGCTTAGATGTAGGCATTTAGTTGCATTCATTCATTACATTATTAGTATTTGTGTGTGTGTCTATGCTTGAGGACAAGCATCGGTTTAAGTTTGGGGGTGTGATAAGTGGATTTTATATCCACTTGGAAGCCTTCGTTTTGACTTAAATGGATGATCTGGCCTCAAGCTTTTGATATTTTTGATATGTTTTAGTGTGATGTTGTGTAGGTTTCTTTGGAGGAGAACGAAGAGGATATTCATAGCTTTCATTGAAAAAAAACGGCGAAGCAATCGGATGCGCGAGTCAAAAGTTATGAACAAAGAAGTGGGCTGCTGAATTGGGGCACCCGCCCCAAATCTGACGCACCTGCCCCGTTGGCGCACCCGCCCCAAATCTGGCGCACCCGCACCAAACTGGCAGCGAATTTAAGCCCGTTTTCCTGTTTCTGATCCGTTTCAAGGCCCGATCGCTGGGGAAGTTTAAGAAAGGCTTTGGGGGATTAAAAACATAACCTAGAATCATTCCAAGGAGCACGTGACGGCTACGGAGAAGATCAAGATCGAATTTCATAGCTTTTACTTTTGTAATTCTTCGAAGTAGGCGTAACTTTGGATGCTCGTTTCGGATTTGTTTCTTAACTCTTATTCTCATACTTTGATTTTGTTTTTCCTATTCAGTACCATGTTTACATTCGAACCCATGATGATGAGAAGTTCGATTATGAACTAATCATTGTCATGGGATTTTAGCGGATTTATCGATGAATTTCAGTAGTTAATTCGCCTTGTTCATATGTGATGGTTTGATTTCCTCGTATTGGTTGTGCTTATTCGTCTTGGATGCGTAGCTAACATCTAAGATTGCTTGTTAATCTTTATTGAAGCGACAGTGAATATATTGATTTAGAACTTGCCATGCGAGCATAGGTTTCGTGTTCGATAACATGACTTGTGATGTGATTTTACCCATCTTGCATCGCCCTATGTAATCTTGATAGATAACTTGCTCTTCAACCGTTATGTTTTCAAATTCTATAGACATATAGGGTCTAAGCATAATTGGTGTCTGTTTACCTTCTATCTTAATTGTGGATGTGTAGCAGTATGGTGCACGTATAACGACAGTTAGCGTGTATCAGTCTCGTGTTATCTGATTACTTATCAACCATTACAATTGAATAAAGGTAGAACTCTGATTGAAGTTGTTAATGAAGCTAGAATCCCATGTTCTATTCTCATTAGTATATCGTTATTCTCTTAGTTGATAATTCTTAGTTTCATAATTCGAATAGGATTAGTTAAGTATAAAACCAAAACCCAATTTGATTACTTGTCCAAGCATTGAATAATAATCATACATTGGTGCATAAGTGCATAATTCTGAATACACCAGTCTCTGTGGGAACGAACTTGAATTATATTCTATATTACTTGTGACCACGTACACTTGCGTGATTTTGTGCGAACAACTCGTGCTCTTACTGCACCTGCTAGATTATCTGGGAGTCAGATAATAACCTTTTGGCAAACAGGGCAGTATGACAATGGTGGTGCAGCTGGATCACCATCCATTGTGTTTGAATATGAAGGCGCGGAGTATGCTGTCACTCCAGCCACCGTTCGAGCAGCATTCAATCTGCCAGAGAATGCTGCTTACATAACTAATGGAGATGCCAATCTCAGAACCATGATGACTGATTTGGGCTACCACGAATCTCTTGATAAGTTGGGTCAATTAAAGCGTCCAGGACTCAGAAAGGAGTAGAGCTTTTTCTTCGACTGCATCACCAAGGCCTTCCAGAAGAAGTGTACTAACTGGGATGCCATTCCTCTTGATATGCTACAAATTGGGTATTCTCTGATCTATTCTACTAATTTTGATTTTGGTAGATTAGTTATTAGAAATATTGGTGAAAGAATGCAAGAAAATCGTCAAGTCATATATTTTTCAAGATTTTGCCAATTGTTGTTTAATGCCACTGTTGGAGAAGTGGATTTTGATGCTGCAGATGAGATCAAACCTTTTAAGCTTCATAAAAGGGTTTTCAAAGATCTCATATCCAAGGATGAGAAGAGGCCCATTCTAAGGCCATTTCTAGTTCCAGCTCCATTAAGGGCTAGACTGAATATGCCTCCAGCACAACAACAACAGCCTCCAAACCAACCACAACCTCCAGTCTCTCCTCCAGCCTCCAGACAAACCAAATCCACTAGATCCTCAACACCAAAGTCATTGAGGGCTGCAAAGTCTGATGCAGTCCCTTCTACTGTGAAAAGATTTAGGACCTCTGTTGCCAAACAAGTTCTAAAGCCAAACTCTGATGCTCAAACAGCAAACTCTGAGGCTGCTGTACAGACAAAACACAAAAGGAGAAGACTTGTTGCAGCCTATAACTATGATGATCTGGAACCTCTAGCTGCAACAAACTCTGAAGCTACTGAGGTTGCTGCAAATCCTACAAGAAGGAAGGTCAAAGCAAATAGACCTATTCTTGATCTAACAGTGGAGGAAGAGCCAATATTACCTCAAGTGTCCAGCCCTCCTAACACTTGCCAAGCTCTGATAGCACATCAAGCAATTGCCTGTGTGCCACCTCTTCAAGCTCTTCCACTCTCTACCACTGCTGCAGCTCCATCTACTACCTCATCTGAAGTAGATGAAGAAATAAGGTGTGAGGAACCAGTTACTCCTCAAGCTGAAACACTACTCTCTGATCCTCACACACCAAACTCTGATCATGGACCCTCCACTACAATTCACATATCTCCATTTAAGATCCCTGAGGGTGCCATCATCCATGATACAGCTGCAGAAAATTATCGTACTGATGATGTTCCTGCAGACTCTGATAAGGAAAATCTGGCAGAAGACTCTTTGCTCCTTGCCTCTCATACAGCCATCCTCTCTGATAATGAAAAGGATGAAGAGGTCAACCAGTCCAAGTCTGCACATCATGATTCCCCTCCTGCTTCTGAAGATGAAGATGATGATGATGAAGAAAATGAAGTCCCTGCTCCTCTTCAACAACAGAAATGGGAGACTACAACTCAGTATAATGCAAGACTGCAACCTCAAAGGACAGATTCTCTTCCCAGGGATCTTCAAGTTGATCCTCCAAATGAAGTCTGGGACAAACTCTGGCTCAGTCATCAACATTCTCTGGAACCTTTAAAGGCTGAAGAATTTCTATCTTTAGCAGAGGCCAAGATCACAAACTCTGATGTAATGTCAAGTCTCAAGGCAACAGTTCTGTATCTGAAGACATTCCATACAGCTCATGCTCAAACATCTAAGTCTGTAGATGGTCTTAGAACTGAGGTAGCCAACTTGTCTGAAACTCAAAACATGGACAAGAAAAGACATTTACTGCCTCTGAAGGAGGATATGAAAAAGATGGTGTCTGCTCAACAAACTCTGGAGCAAAGGATGACTTCAATTGAGGCCACCCAATCTACAATGACCAAACAGATGGAAGCCATCCAATCCTCTCTTTCTTTAATCACATCTGTACTGATTCCTGAAGAGGATGATGTCAAAAAGGGGGAGAGAGTAGCTAATGTCAAATGCAAGTCTACCTCTCAAACTCTGAAAAGAAAGAAGGATGATGATGATGATGTGGATGACTTCACCAAACATAAGAGATTTCAAGCTGCAACTGGTGGAAGAGTTTCAAACTCTGACAGTGCAAAGCAGTCACAGTCAAAGCAAAGCTCAAAATCTGCTCCAACACATAATGTTACATCTGGATCCAAGGGAAGACAAGTTGCTGGAACAGATGAACCTATGACAGATGAAGAGTATGCCAGACTGGTCTTTGAAAAAGAAAATCCAGAGGCTACATTGGATTTGGAATTGATTGCTGCAGAGGAAGCTGAGCTAAAGAAAGAATATGATCAAGCTATAGCCTCAGGACAAATTCAGAAACCTGCAAAATCAACTGCCAGACCAAAAGAAAAGGGGATAATAATCAAGGAAGCTTCTATTGCCAATCAGAGCTTACCAATCAAGAAGGTATACTCTGAAGATGAATATACAAGTAAAGGAAAAAGCATAGTGGATGAAAGCCTAGAAAAAGATTGGGTTCAAAAGAAGTATACAACCTCTGACAGAGATCAAGTTGTAGAAGAAAAACAAAAAGAAGCTGCAATCTCTGACAGAGCTCACATTGCAGAATTACAGAAAGAAATATTAACCTCTGACATAGCTCAAGTTAATGAAGAAGCTAAGAAAGACACAACCTCTGACAAGGCTCAAGTCGTGTTTAAACCAACAACAACCCCATTGCCAGGATTTGCAAAGCCAAGTCTGATGACTGAGATAAATTTCGACAAGGGCTCAATTCAACCAATCTCTCATCGAAAAGCAGGAAGAGATAAAGGAGGATTAGGATCTAAATATGAAAAATTTGATCAGAGTATAGGGTCAATGCCAACAGACCCCTCATCTCTCTGTGCACCCAAGACTGGAGCATTGCAAGAAAGAATGGACAAACTTGATTCAGTCCAACTGGTAAAGAATGACAGAGGTGATAACATTCTTATCTACTTTATGTCTGATGGAAGAGTGTTTAGAGTTATTGAAGCTGATCTTTATGCTAAACACTGGGAGGAATTGAGATATGTTTTGTACATATTTCAAGTGAAGAACAAGTCATGTCAACACATCTCAAATCTGATCAAAGATCAAATCAGGAGAAAGATGGGTATAACTGGAAACAAGAATGCTGGACCTTTTGTTCCAAAGTACTTCAATGACCAAGGACAGCTAGTTGAGATGAAGAAAAATTCAGCACAATTTGAGACAGTAGCTGGGATCAGAGCTCTTAGTTTCAATGAAGAGTCTGACAAAGGTTACTACATTAGGCTGGACAAGGACATGAAAGGGAATAAGATTTATGATCTTAGAGCTGCCATCTATCAAACTGGAGTTTCAGATCCAGAATTAAGAGAAGTCAAAAGACAGATGACTGCAGCACTTGCAGAAGTTGAAAAGGAACTCCTCAGAGAATACTTAAAGACAGCCAATGGTGTCTATGAAGCTAAGGAGTAAAAGTATCTGTAAGTTTTAAAAGTTTTCTGTTATGTAGCTAAACTCTGTTGCATTTGACTTATTTGTTTTGACATCATCAATTATCCATTAACTTGCACATAACATGATTATGCACAAGTTGGGGGAGATTGTTAGATATAATTGATGATTACTAATGTTCTGAAAGTTTGTTTAAGAACAGGAGTGATCAGAGTTTAAGCTGGGAATTGATCAGAGTTTGCTAAAGTCTGATCAGAGTTTACATAGTCAAGGCTCGTCAGAGTTTACACGTGGAAAGAACTCAGAAGCGGATATACTTCAAGGAAGGATAGAAGCAGAGGAGTGTTTTACTGACTATGGAAACCAAACAGAAAACAGTAGCAATCTTTGATTGATAGAATACATAGCTGATTTATAGGATATCAAATCAGAGATTGATTCTGTAACTGTGTATATATAAACACAGATTGGGGTTACTCTATAGGAGTTGAGTTATCGAGTATATTGTTCTAAGAACCCTAGCAGCTCTTAGTGATAACATATAAATCACTAAGAGAGTTTTTGTAAACTACTGAGCTTTGTGAATAAGAGTTTATTTCGTTTAATCTCTTATATTGTCGAATTGTGTTATTGATTGTGTTCACTATATTCGTTTATATAGTGAGTTTATAGGACCTAACATCTTTCTTAACTTCCTTGAGCTTATGCTTAAGTTGTTTCTGAGTCATTAAACCAACATTGACCTGTTTAGGTATATCAGTCTTAGATTTGTCCTGTTCCTTTGATTCTGCAACAAATCTTACTGGTACTACCTTAGGTTTTTCAATTTTAATGGTTTCTTGTTTATATGACTCAGCTTCATTTTTATCAGTGTATCCTAGACCTTTTCTTCCAGTTTCCACTTTCTAAGATATTCTGAGTAGTCTTTCCTGAGTTAGTCCAAGTTCTGATTATCTCTCTTTCCTTAACAAGTTCTGATTCAAGAGAAGCATTTTTCTTTAAGAGTTCATTTTTAACAAAAACAGAGTCATCTCTTTCCTTCTGAACTTCTAGCATCTGAACTAGTTCTTTCTCAAGATAATCATTCCTTTTCTTAACTTCTAAGATTTCAGATTTTAATCTATCATTTTCTAAAGTCTGATCTCTATAACTGACATGCAAAGTTTTAAGGAATAGTCTTAACTCAGTTATATCTTCAGTATCAAAGGCAAGAGTGGAATGAGGTACCTTGGTTTCAACAGTCTCAGTGTTGTTGTCCATATTTGCCATCAAGGCATAGTTGACTTCTTCCTCTGATTCTGATGAGTCTGCCCAGCTTCCCTTCTTTGTGATAAAGGCTTGTTCCTTTTCTTTCTTGGCTTTCTTACACTCAGTTGCAAAATGACCTTTCTCACCACAATTGAAGCAGGTGTATTTAGACTTATCAGCTTTTCCAGATTTTTCTTCTTTGCCTTCATTCCTTTTGAAGGCCTTCTTATCAGAGTTTCTGTCTTTCCTTGAGAACTATTTCCCTTTGTTGAAGTTCTTGTAAGCCATCTTCTTGAAGCTTTTCACCATCAGTGCTGCCAATTGCATCATCTCAGTATCACTGTCATTAGAGTCTAAAGGTATGTCAGTGTCTGAGTCATTATCAGAGTTTGATGACTCAGTATCAGACTTTTTGACATGTGCTTTTCACAGCTGTTTCTTCTTGAACTTTTAGAGCAACTGGTTTGGGTTTCCCACCATGTCGTTTGCTCCTTTGCTCCATTTCAAGTTCATAAGTTTTCAATCTTCCAAAGATATCATCCAGAGACATCTCTTCAAGATTATGATTGTCTCTTATAGTGGTTACCTTCAAATCCCACTTTTCAGGAAGAGCAAGCAGAAATTTGAGATTTGAATCTTCTAACTCATATTCTTTATCTACAAGAGACAAATCATTCAGCAGCTTGACAAACCTGTCATAAAGATCAGTCAATGATTCACCAGATTTTGAATCAAAGTGTTCATACTCTTGAGTAAGTATGGTTCTTCTGTTCTTTTTGATGGCTTTGGTTCCTTGACATCAGACTTCCAAAGCATCCCATATTTCTTTTGCAGTTTTGCATCCAATCACCCTATTTGACATAGCATTATCAAGAGCACTGTGCAACAAGTGTTTTACTTTTGCATCTTTACTGATTGATGAGATGTCCTCAGGAGTATAGTCTTTCTTTTCTTTGGGGATCATCTTCTGAGGTTCATCTCCAACTGCAACAGAGAGCTTTGTTGGCTTGTGTGGACCATCATAAATCCTGTCCAGGTACTCTGGATCTGTAGATTCCAGAAACATGGCCATCCTAACCTTCCAGATAGGATATTCAGATGCCCTGAGGATCGGAACCCTAAGAGACTCATATCTACTAGTTTATGATTTTTCAGACATGATTGTGTGATTAAGATCTCACTGTAGGTATATAAACAGAGCTGGCTCTGATACCACTTGTTAGGCCGAATAAACTCACTATATAGATTGATATAGTGAACACAATCAATAACAGAACACCAGTATAAGAGAATAATTCAACTAAACTCTTATTCATAAATCACAGTAGGTTACAAATAATCTCTTAGTGATTTATATTTTATCACTAAGAGCTGCTAGGTTACACGAATGATATTCAATTGATAACTCATCTAGAGTAAACCCTAAGCTGTGATTATATACACAGTTTCACGATATCTACTGATTGATTTACAATTATCTGCTTCCTAAAATAATCTAATCAGTAGCTATCCTTTTCCTGTTCTGATTAGCATAATCTCCTTGTTATTCTCCTTCCTTGTTTATCCAGATCTTCTCCTAGAAATCAGCCGCCTGCAAACTCTGATCTTCGTTAAACTCTGATCCAGCTGGCAGTCGTCAAACTCTGATTTCCAGATAAACTCTGACATTTGCTTCTGCACAAGAACAAGTTAGATACCAGTGACATCATCAAATATGTAACATGGTTTTTGATAATTGCCACCTTGATACATGTTGTTTCTATCATTTGAATAATACATGGTATTTTGAGGATAGAGACGATGACTAGGAGCAAAATGACTTCTTGACGATTGACCATTAGTATATGCCTTATACCCCGAATTTCTATTTTGATAAGCAATGGGTTTTTGAACATAACTAAATTTTGGTTTTCTTTGAGTGCCATCAACATAGTTATTAGGTACAAAACGATCAACCTTTGTATATGGTTTAGTTCCTTTACGAACCCACATATACTTCCCCTTAATCTCACCATTCTTTATCTTGCAATATTCAACCGTATGTCCATCTTTATTGCAATAAGAGCATTTATACTTTGGTGTAGCAGGGACAAAAGTAGTTTGTTTCTTTCCTTGTACAAACTTCTTAGGTTGAGCATCTTTATCATATCCTAAACCTTCATGGTTATATGATATTTTCGAATGTACCATTTTATCTAACAACTCATTTCCTTTTGTGAACTTTTGAATTGTTCTCTCAAGATCATCTTTTTCTTTGCTCAAAATATTAATTTTGTCGTTAAGAATCCTTTCTTGATCCATAACTTGAGCTAAGATCTTGGAGTGTTCATCTTTAAGTCTTTGAGTTTCCAACTCGAATATTTCATCTTTTTCACTTAAGGCATGAACCAATTCATCATTATCCTTTTGAACAACCGAATTTGACTTACTTTGAGCCAATAACTCTGAAAGGCATATGTTCAGCCTATTTGTATTTAAAGAGGTACAACTCAACTCAGATCAGAAAGCTCAGTAAATAGCAAGTCATCGGAATCAGTACGAAGAACGTCAAATGATTTATGGAAATCATATGTCAGATAAGTTCCAGGATGCTGCTGCACGCCACTGAAAGAAGTTCATTAATATGTTCAAGCCTCAGTGCACAAATAATCTTTTGTGGCACGTCCAGGAATTCAGAAGACATAAAGTTTCTATACTTTATTTCATCAGAAGATTCCATTTAATGAAGATGTACGTACAAGACGAAGACTCGACGAACTAACCAAATTCTTATTGTTTATTTGACGAAGAATATTTGATTTAACTAGATACAGATGAACCAGACAGTACATCTGTGTATCAGTTATTCAAATTAAATATTTGAAGTCAAGCAGAAGTGGTAGTTCGTTCGTTCGACAAATCAAGAAGAAGTTATTCAAGTTTAAAGAAGACCGGAAGCTGTTCTACTGAAGATTGTGTGATTAAATATTTTAATAGACTATTATTTCACTTCTCAAATAATTATATTAATTATGTAATTTATTTATTAAATTAATTCACTCTCGAATTAATTTAATTTATGAATTTATATGATTAAATTAATTAAGTGAATAATTTTCTATTTTAATATACTATTTTATTTCTTTATTTAATCACAAAAACCACCTCAGCAAGACAATTCTGGATTGTCTTGCCGAGTGGCTTCACTTTGCTTCCAAGACAATTCTCCATTGTCTGCCTGGGTCTTGGTTGAATCAGCAAGACAATTTCTAATTGTCTTGCCGATTCATTTCAGTGGTTCAATGGTGTGCAAGACAATTCTTGTGAATTGTCTTGCCGAAGGTATGAGTATGACAGCAAGACAATCTCTTTGTCTTGTCTTGCCAAGTCAAGTGGTTGGTGTGCAAGACAATCCTGGATTGTCTTGCCGATTCTGGCAGTTGTCTTACTGGCAGTGCAATTGTCTTCCCTTCCCCTTTGATTGTCTTTCTGACTTGGTTAAAGCTTGGTAGACAATCTGTGATTGTCTTCCCTTGCCCCTTTTTGTCTTGCCCAAGCCTAGATTGTCTTACCCTTCTTGTAATTGTCTTTGCTAGCTTGTAATTGTCTTGTCTAGTGATTGTCTTGCATGTACAATGCTTTGCCTATAAATATGGCATCCATTCTTCATTTTCAAGTGTTCATTCACTTTGTATTCAAAGCATTTGTAAAGCTTTCAAGTTGTTTGTAACTTGCTTGATCGTTATATCCACAGTTTTCTGTGCTTTGATAACCCGGTTGTTTTAATCACTAAATCTAGAATATACCCTGTCGAATTTATTCTACGAACTTTAGTGGACATTAAAACTGAACCATTTTAATTATATAACGACTTCAAACATTGTTATATTAATTAATTATAATCTGATTAACAAATCATATTCAATCAGATTCACTTCCGCGACGATTTGGTACTGATTGTATTCAACCCCCCCCTTCTACAATCATATCTGGACCTAACAATTGGTATCAGAGCGGTTGATACCATTTTACCGTATCAGATCCTATATAAACTCTGTAACGTCCAAATATTTTTTATTCGAATTAATTTTATTCCAAAAATTAATTTTGATTAAAAATATTTTTCTTTCAAAAATCCAAATCTCTCCAAACACTATTCACATCAAATCCAAATATTTTTTAATTCGAATTAATTTTTTTTTAAAAATTAATTTTGATTTAAAATATTTTTCTTTCAAAAATCCAAATCTCTCCAAACACTATTCACTTTAAATTCTTAAAAAAATGAGTACGCAAAAGATCAGTAGCATTAAAATCCCACCGTTCAGCCAGGAACACTTTGGCCTATGGAAAAGGCACATGTTCCTATTCCTCCGAACAGCGAACAGAAAATACATCGGGATTTTAGACAAAGGTGTTACTACTCCGATGAATGTAATATTAGCACACGAAGAGGATGGTGTGTTGATACCTCATCAGGTCATTCCGAAAGAACTTTCTGAGTACACAGATGAAGAGAGTGAACAGATGAACTTAGATGATGCTCTTCAACTAATCTTGGTTGAATCTCTAAATCCAGTGATGTACAATGCTGTTGTAAATTGTACAAACGCCAAGCAAATCTGGGATACATTAGAGATTATCAATGAAGGCTCAGAGGAAGTTAGGGAAAACAAAAAAGAGATACTGATGGCTCAGTATGAACAATTTGGTTCCAATCCCGGAGAAGGGATTTCAGAAGTGTTTATCAGACTTAATAATTTGATAAATAATTTAAATCTGAATGGGAAATTCTATGACAAGAAAGAGGTCAACATGAAGTTTCTCTTAACACTTCCTGAACATCTGGAACACAGAATCACTGCCATAAGGGAAAGCAGAGATCTGAATGAGATTTCTCTGGAAAGACTCTACGGAGTTTTGAAAACTTATGAACAAGAGCAAGTTCAGAGTAAACAGAGATATGGCTGGGGTAAAACACAGAACCATTCGAGAGCTCTAGTTGTTGAGTCACCTGTACTGGAAGAAAAGAAGAAGGATGTTGTTGTTCCTTCTAAGACTACTCAGGAATTTGTTGTACCTGAGATTGGTCAAACTGCTTCTTCCAGTGGTGACGAAGAGTTCTATACAATGGAAGAGCTTGAACAGTTAGAAGATCAATCTATATCACTGTTTGCCAAGAAGTTTGGAAACATGAGATTCCGGAAGAACCCTTCCTATAAATACAAACCTACTGTTAGTAAGTTTCAGAAGGGAGGCTATTCATCTTCTACAAGCAAAGGAGGATACAAGACTGGGATGGTGGACAGAAGCAAGTTCAAATGCTTCAATTGTGGTGAACCTGGACACTTTGCAACTGAATGCAAACAGCCCAAGGTTCAAGGAAAAAGAAAAGATTCGTATGATGAGCTGAAGCAGAAGTATGATGCACTGGTTAGAAAGCATCATGGTACTTCTGGAAGTCAAAGTTTCAAAAGCAAATCTTATCTGGCAGAAGGCAAAAGCTGGGATGATACAGATAGTGATGAAGAGGAGCAGCTAGGGAATGTTGCTTTCATGGCTAATACTGGATCATCTTCACCTCCTCCTGCTGGAAGCTTTCAGGTAGATCCTACATGCCCTAAACTGTTTATGCAATTAGGACTTGAAAGAGATGATGCTATTAAAAAGATGAAAGCTGCCAATCTTAAAATTGATACTTTAGTCTTAGAAATTCATGCTTATAAGATGAATGAGATGAAAGTATTAAAACCTAAAATAGAACAATTGACTATGGACTTAGGATTACAATGTGCTAAAGTCAAAGTTCTAGAGAAAGGTGAGATTGCTTTAAGACTTCAGCTAGACGAAGAGAAAGTTAAGTGTAAAGCCTTTAAGGATGCCTCCACTATAGTCAAAGAACTTAATGATAAACAAGAGATCAAGAGAACTGTTGGAATAGGTTTTGACTATAACAAATCCGTAGGTAAGGCTAGTAACATTACTCCTTTTAAGAAGAGTGCTGAGGAAAGAGGGATTCCTTTTGTTTTGAAAGATTCCCTTAAACCTTTGTTTAAAACCTCAGAAGCTGAACCTCTTTTAGAGACTCCTGTTGTCATTAGATATGAACTCAAACAGGAAGACCTTAAATTGAAAGAGAGTAATGAGAAGAGAGATGAGATCTTGACATCACTGAAACCAATCAAAGTGAAAGGCAATGTTAGGTTGCCTAAAGCTGGTTTAGGTGTCAACTCTGAGAGAACTAAATTCAACAAGCCCAATAATTTTGTTAATAGTAAGAACAGGAACAATAGGTGTCATTCTACTGAGAACTTTAAATCTGATAACAAGGTTAGAGTAGAATCTATTGATGTTCCTACTACTATGACTGATACTTCTGTTGTTCCTGCTTTTGATGCATGTCATAAATCTTGTAGTGTTGATAATTGTATGACTTGTGCTTTCAATTTGATGTCTGCTTATTTTAAAAATTTGCATGCTAAAAATGAAAACACATCACCTAGACAACACACAAACAACAAGCATGCTAGATCAAAGACTGCTAGTCCTACTCATGTTAGGAAGGAGACTTATGTTCCAAAGCCTAAAACTAAGGTTTATAAGGCTGTTGTTAAGAAAGTAAGTTCAGTCAAGTCTGAACCAAGTATCAGTCCAAGAGGCTCTGTTGTTACACCTGATAGAAATCAGTTCTTTAAGTTTGCTGGACCCAATCAAGTGTGGGTCCCAAAGAATGTTTAATCAAGTTGTCTTTTTCAGGGTGCCAGTGGAATTGTTCGTGTTACCTGGGTGCTTGACAGTGGAGCGTCAATGCACATGACTGGCAATAGATCCCTGTTGGAAGACATAAGAGAAGGAGCTGGCCCAACAGTGAGTTTTGCTGATAATAGCAAAGGTCGTACTGTGGGATATGGCAAGTACAAAATTGGAAAGATCATCATAGAAGAAATTGCTATAGTGGAAGGACTTCAACATAATCTCCTGAGTGTTAGTCAGTTTTGTGACAAGGGATATTATGTTCATTTTGAAAAGGAGATATGTATCATTAAACATATCAAGGATAAACGCCCTTCACTATGTGGCATAAGGAAAGGCAATATATTCGTAGCTGATTTGTCTTCAGGACCTGGAAACGAAGTTCACTGTTTCTACGCCAAAGCGTCTGCTGAAGATAGTTGGTTATGGCATAAGAAACTCTCACACCTCAACTTCAAAACAATGAACTCTCTAGTCAAGAGAGATCTGGTGAGAGGTTTGCCTTCCCTGGAATTCTCATCTGATGATCTTTGTGAAGCTTGTCAGAAAGGAAAAGCGAAGAGAGCATCTCACAAAGGCAAGACCATCAATACCATTACAAATCCACTTCACTTACTGCATATGGATTTGTTTGGTCCTGTGAATGTTGCATCAATTGATGGAGGAAGATATGCCTTAGTCATTGTGGATGACTTCTCGAAATTTACCTGGGTTTACTTCCTAGCTTCTAAGGATGAAACCCCGATGACAGTGATTGATCATATAAAGTCAGTTGAATTAGAAAAGGGTGTGCCAGTGAAAGCTGTAAGGTCAGATAATGGCACGGAATTCAAGAATCAAACTCTAATTAACTTTTACTCTGAGAAGGGAATTAGAAGGCAGTATTCAGCACCAAGGACTCCTCAGCAGAATGGAGTCGTCGAAAGAAAGAATCGTACACTGATCGAAGCTGCAAGGACTATGATTGCTGAAGCAAAGCTTCCTCTGTACTTTTGGGCTGAAGCTGTGTCTACTGCCTGCTATACCCAGAATAGAACTTTGATCAACAAGGATCATATGAAAACTCCATTTCATTTGTATAAAGACAAGAAACCATATGTCAAACATCTTCATGTTTTTGGAGCCAAGTGTTTTGTTCTCAAGGCTGGTGAAGAGAACTTGAACAAGTTTGAGCCCAAGGCATCTGAAGCAATTTTTGTTGGTTATACAATAAGTGCTTATAGAGTTTTTGTAATTGATACTCTGTCAATGAAAGTTAGTGTCAATGTTACATTTGATGACACTAAACTCCCTAGTTTACAATCTGCTGATCCATCTGAATCTCTGAAGTTTGACAACTATCCAGATTCTGATTCAGATGATGATATACCACCTGAGGTTGCAACAGGAGATGACAACAATGATGGTAATGATCCAGGCAATGGTGGAGGAAATGATGGAAACACTGGAGATTCCACTAGTGCCAGTGGTGGATCATCAAGTCAACCTGGCAACAACTCAGGGGGAGCAGATGGATCAACTAGTCACACATTTCAGCTCAATGATAATACTGCTGAATCATCAAGGGCACATCTTCCAAGGGAAAGGATTTGGAGCAGAGATCATCCCTTTAATTTAATTATTGGTGATCCTGATGTTGGTGTAAGGACTAGAAGTTCTACGACAAATGAATGCCTATTCTCTGGGTTTTTATCTCAACAAGAACCAAAGAAAATAGAAGAAGCACTTGCTGATCCTGATTGGGTTCTTGCCATGCAAGAAGAACTCAATCAATTTGAGAGACAAGAAGTCTGGGCCCTGGTTCCAAGACCAAAAGGAAAATCTACCATTGGAGCTAGATGGGTCTTCCGTAACAAGTTAGATGGTGATGGCATTGTTGTCAGAAACAAAGACAGACTCGTTGCAAAAGGTTGTTCACAAGAAGAAGGAATTGATTACGATGAAACCTATGCTCCAGTTGCTCGTCTTGAAGCCATCAGAATATTTCTTGCATTTGCTGCACACTCCAACTTCAAGGTATATCAAATGGATGTGAAAAGTGCATTTCTGAATGGAAAGCTAGAAGAAGAAGTATATCTGGAACAGCCCCCTGGCTTTGAAAATCCAGAGTTTGCTGATTTTGTATACTTCCTATTCAAAGCTGTCTATGGACTCAAGCAGTCACCAAGGACATGGTATGACACTCTCTCTGAGTTTTTAATAGAAAACAACTTTACTAGAGGTGTCATAGACAAAACTCTCTTTTACAAATTGCATGATAAGGATATGATATTTGTACAAATATATGTTGATGATATTATATTTGGCTCTACTAACGATAACTTGTGCAAGAGATTTGCTAAGTTAATGCAGAGTAACTATGAGATGAGTATGATGGGTGAGCTGTCCTACTTCCTTGGTCTTCAAGTAAGCCAAAAGGAAGATGGAATATTCATTTGCCAATCCAAGTATGTCAGAGATCTTCTTCGAAAATTCAATCTAGAAGACTCTTCACTGGCAAAGACACCCATGGCCACTGCCACAAAACTTGACCAGGATAAATCTGGTAAGAAAGTTGATATCACAAGCTATCGTGGTATGATTGGCTCTTTACTTTATCTTACTGCAAGTAGACCAGATATCATGTTTGCAACATGTTTGTGTGCTAGGTTCCAAGCTGATCCTAAAGAATCACATCTTATAGCCGTCAAAAGAATCTTTAGATATCTTAAGGGTACACCTGGATTGGGTATTTGGTACCCTAAGAATACTGGTTTTGACTTAACCGGCTATACAGATTCTGATTATGCAGGATGCAGGATTGATAGGAAGAGTACGTCTGGAAGCTGTCAATTTCTAGGACGTCGGTTGGTTTCCTGGTATAGCAAGAAGCAGCACTCAGTGTCTACCTCTACTGCTGAAGCTGAGTATATAGCTGCTGGTAGCTGCTGTGCTCAGATCTTGTGGATCAAGAATCAACTGAATGATTATGGTGTTGTAGTAAACAAAATTCCTATATTTTGTGATAATACAAGTGCCATAGCCATTTCCAACAATCCGGTTCAACACTCAAGAACCAAGCACATTGATATCAGGTATCATTTCATACGAGAACATGTCATGAATGGTACAGTGGTGTTACATTTTGTACCCACGACTGAGCAAATTGCTGACATCTTCACGAAACCACTGGATGAATCCACTTTCTCTAAGCTGGTTTGTGAGTTAGGGATGTTAAATATGACATAGTTCTCTTGTATATATTTTTCATATGTATTATATGTGTTTGTATACTTTTTGTGAATTTTCTGTGTAACTATATCTATATTATTAGATTTTATATGATTTCCTGTATATTATCTGATAATATTCTAAGTAATTATGCTTGCTTGTACATTAGTAAGTAATTTTCTAAGTGCTCATACACTCCCCTGTAATATTCTCTAAGCATTTAGATAATTATTTGTAATTATTTTGTATTTTTCAAAATTAATTAAGCATAAATATTTGATTTTAAGTTAATTCATCTTTTTGAATTAAAGTTAAAGTCATAAGTATTTATACTTAATTAAAGTTGAAATTTACAAAATATTTGTGTAATTTATAGTATTTTCTTTATTATAGATTTTTGATTTTAATTGCAAAATGTTTTATCTTTTAAAATAATCAAAAATCATATTATGATTAGTTGTTTTTCTGCAAGACAATGTAATTGTCTACAGTTTGGCTCGGCAAGACAATTAAATTGTCTTGCTGAACCGGTTTTTCGCCGTTTTTCAATCAACTCGGCAAGACAATCTCATTGTCTTACCGAGTCTGCCAATAGTCATATTATGTATCAGTAAGACAATTCAATTGTCTTACTGACACAGCCGTTTGTCTGCAATACTCGGTCTCGGCAAGACAATTTTGAATTGTCTTACCGAGACTACTCTCCTCGTTGTCTTACTGCGTGCGTATATATATATCTACAAGACAATCGTGCAAGACAATTCGATTGTCTTGCTGATCATACTTCATCTTCTTCATCTGCCCACTCCTACACACACGGTTTCCGACCTTTGTTTTTCAAGTTTTTCGTCAAAAACTTGCTGGTTTACATCTTATCAAGCGTTTGCTTGCTGGTTTGGTTCAAATCGCCGGATTTCAGCCGAACCTCTGCCGGATTTTCGTCGTATTCTCGTCGGTTTTTAGTCCGTTTTCAAGGCTTTTTCGACTGAGTTTGTGCTGTGGTTTGCCTAGAGTTCGATTAATCTGTGTTTTTGGTGTGACCTTCGAACTGATTTGAATCGATTTTGGAGTTAGGGTTTGTGTTGATTTTGGGGTTTTTGATATTAAGGACTCGTTTGGCTTGTGAAATTCTGAGTTGGATTAATTGATTAAGTGCCATTCTAATTAATTAACTCTTAATTCGATATTATTCTAATATTTCGAATTAATAATTAATTAATCAATTTTAATTATTAATTGAACTTTGCGAGATAATTGAGAATTAATCTTTTATTTGAAAATTTCTCGCTTAATTCAATTTTTAATTACTAAAAATGGCCGGAGAATTTGAGATTGCTGAGACCAACTATTGTGCTAACCTGAACTTCGAGGATTGTTCTGATCGATTCAAGAGGTGGATCCGTTTCCTGACTCAACAAAGTCTTGTCAGTACTGCACTAACCGCTGATATTCCCATACAAGTGCAACCACTCTTCGACTTCTACTCTAATGCCGTCAACTCTACAACTCTCGAGAATTATAAGTTGATTGGTGATCTACCAAATGGACGAAGGATTGTTATCACTGTTGATGATGTGAACCGGATTCTAGGGTTTCCAAGGAATAACTTTCAAGAGGAACCAACCAGTGCTGAACTCACTCAATTCTTCCAAGACATCCACTACCAGGGACAGATTTTTCTCCCTAGAATGTCTAAAAGCAAATTGAAGGCTGAATGGGATGTCTTCTTCGATACCTTGGCAAAGGTATTTGCTCCCACTACATGGCAGAATTTTCACAACATATCTTCTATGCTTCAAATCTTTGGATTCTCTGTGGCTTACAATCGTCGAATTAACTTCGGGAAGATATTACTAAAGGAGATTATCAGAAAAATGGGTTCTGTCTCTCAGAGATCCATTCATGACAATGACAAGGTTGAGTGTCACTTTCCACGGTTCTTAATGCTATTCTTAAGTGACAAGATGAATGATGCAGATAGAGCCATGTATGTTGATTCTGCAGTGGTGCCCATTCTAAGAACTTGCACCAAGATTCAATCAAGACTTGCTAATCAAAAGAAGCATGAGAGTGTGCCTCTTGTTGTGACTCCTTACATGTTGGAACAGTTTAATGTTCCCCTTCAACCTGTCCAAGTTCCTCAGCCACTACAACAACAACAATATCAACCTGATCAACAACCACCGGCTCAACCTGAACTTCAAGAAGAACAACCTCAGGAACAATCTCCTCCTCAAAACTTCCAACCACTTCAACTTCTACAAGATTATCAATCATCCAGCCAATCCTCACATTACTCTCCCTACAACCCTCCTTACAATTCACCACAACAATCACCTCACCAATCATCATACAATTCTCCTCACCAATCTCAACACCAATCCCCTCCACAATACAACTTCTTCCCAGACCAACAAGCCTCCATTCTTCCCTCTCAATCTGAACCAATACCTTCACCTACACATCCACATACCATTCCTCCACCACAATCCACCTCTCAGCCTCTGCCTGCTGATTCTGCTATCAATCCAGAGCTACAGGACAGATTTACAGGTAGCTCAGGTACTTTCTAATCTCACTGATACCTTTAATATTGATATTGCAGATTTTGATTGTGATATTGGATTTGATTTCCAGACTCCCAGCATTGAACCTGTAAACACCCAGGTTCATAACCAAGCTGACGTTTTCGTTTCAACAACTGATTCTTCGTCAAACACATCAACCGACACTACTCATTCACCAGTTGTTCGAAAGGTAGCCCGGAAACGGAGTGGTAGTGCAATTCTGAGAGAACCCGCAGCTCTGTCTCATAAGAAGCAAAGGGTGGCAGAACCGGAGACAACTGCAGCCGCATCCATTTCCTCCCAAAAGGATTTGGACACTGACATGGTAAATATACAGTCTCTAGATTCATTCTCTCCACAGAATGCATTTATTGAAATTGGCCGTCCGACCGCGGTATCCTGTAAAGAGTCAAGCACGCAACTAGCACTCACGCTAGTTGAACCTTTGTCTTTTGATTCTTCACTTAGAGAGAGCACAGATATTCAAAAATTGTCATATGAAAAACTTTCTGATCACTCTTTCTTTTTGGATCAGTCTATACTTGGCAACCTGCAAGTACATCAGCCTTCACAGGCATCTGAAGGACAATTTGTTCCTTCACAACCTACAGTTCCATCTTATGGAACTATGGTTGTCTATACAGGTACTGGTGACGGTGTGACAAACACGAGTGAAATCAGGCAAACACCGAGCGAAACACATGCACGAGAGGATAGTGAAAAATCTTTGAGTGTTCGTGAGGTGAGTGCACACACCAACACTGATCTGTTACAGGAACAATTGGCCGCTCTGAAAGCTGAGATTTCAAGGTTGAATGCTGAGAATGCCAGATTCAGAAGTGGAGAGTTGGTGACTCTACAGGAAAAGGTTGTTGATCCTTCATATTCTTCTCTCAAACAGGAATTAGATGCTCATGTCAGGGGTATTCACTCTAGGATGGACAAGTTTGATCAATCTCAGGAGCTCTGTCTGACAAAGCTTGGAAACTTGGAGCAAACTCTGGCTCAAGTTGTTCATCACTTAAAGCTTAATCCGTCAACAGCTCAGTCTACTCCAGAGGATCCCTCAACTAAGGGGGAGAAGGATAAGGAAGATAAGGATGACAAAGATGATCGGAGTAATAAGGATGATGCTGACAGGAGTGACAAGGGTGGAGAAAGAGCAAGTGGCAAAGAATCTTCTGAAGCTGATAAAAGCTATAAAAGGTCTAAAGGCAAAGAACCACTACATCAATCTGAAAATGTCTTCAACACTGACAATTATGATGATTATCCCAAAGACATGGATGATGATGACGTATTCGATGCTACCTATCGTCAGGCTGAAGAAGAAGGTAAATTTGATGAAAGCTATTTGTTTCAGGAAGAACCTGTTGATCCTGAACACGAGGAGAATGTCAGGAAGTTCAAAGCAGAAAATGAAGCCAGGAAGCGTAAGCTTCGTGATTATCAGAAACTTCTGGAAGACAAGTTGATCACAGAGGAACAAATCAAGATTGAAAAGCAGAAAATCTATGATGCTGCGATCAAGCAGAAGAATCTTGAAATCAAAAGAAAAGAAGGAAAAGGCTGGGACATTGCTAGGAGAATATTCAATGGACCTCAAAGGGAAACTTTCGATGATAAGAAGTTCTTATCTCTGATCTATGATCTTCGAGAGGTGAACCCTGATGAGGATGTTTTTATGCATGCCTTTGCCTTAGAACTGGAATATGTAACTGTTGCTGTTAGGGGACTGCTAGAAGAATGGGAGCTGATTGTCTACACATAGAGGAATGGTTCATTCAGACTATCTGTCGAATTTCTCAAATCATTCTCTGTATCTGAGCTCTGGGTACTTCGCAACAAAGTCAAGCGTTGCTCAAACTTGAATGAACTTCTTCGTGACAAACTGTTGGATTGTGCTGTTTTCAACAGTCCTCAGGTTGTTAAGAACCCATACTGTGTCAAGTTTGTTCACTTGGAAATCCTCTGCACTGTCTATCTAAATGAAGAGGCTTTGCCAAAGTACCCTGCCAAACGTCTGGCTCTAGCATCCACCTTACTAAGGACCAAGGGCTTCGCATCTAAAGCCAAGTCTGATGCTGATGATGTAATCTCATCCTACTGCACTCGAAGAAACATTTCTCAATACTTTCGGAGGATGAAGGGTGTAACAAAATCTCAGCCATCTGACTTTCGTGAAGACCCTGTGGATCTGGAAGTACTTCACCAGCTAGCTCTGGCTCGTGAAAGAAAGAAGCGTGGAGAATCCACTGCAGCTGAAGAGCCTACTCAGAATGAGCCTTCTACTCCAATTATTCACTATTCTGATGCTGAAGAAGGAGAAGTCACTCGTTGTGAGTGAATAGATTGATTAGGATATTTGTTATATATGTTCAAGGAACATCCTTTTGTAATCTATTTATGATCATGGTTTAATGTTTAATGCAAGCCATAAACTTTTGCTATTTACATTCTATTGTTTAAATCTTTGTCTTATCTGTTAGTTGAGTTATCCTCTAGGAAATTTGCATGTTATGTTAACAAACAAATAGGGGGAGATTGAAAGGCATATGTTCAGCCTATTTGTATTTAAAGAGGTACAACTCAACTCAGATCAGAAAGCTCAGTAAATAGCAAGTCATCGGAATCAGTACGAAGAACGTCAAATGATTTATGGAAATCATATGTCAGATAAGTTCCAGGATGCTGCTGCACGCCACTGAAAGAAGTTCATTAATATGTTCAAGCCTCAGTGCACAAATAATCTTTTGTGGCACGTCCAGGAATTCAGAAGACATAAAGTTTCTATACTTTATTTCATCAGAAGATTCCATTTAATGAAGATGTACGTACAAGACGAAGACTCGACGAACTAACCAAATTCTTATTGTTTATTTGACGAAGAATATTTGATTTAACTAGATACAGATGAACCAGACAGTACATCTGTGTATCAGTTATTCAAATTAAATATTTGAAGTCAAGCAGAAGTGGTAATTCGTTCGTTCGACAAATCAAGAAGAAGTTATTCAAGTTTAAAGAAGACCGGAAGCTGTTCTACTGAAGATTGTGTGATTAAATATTTTAATAGACTATTATTTCACTTCTCAAATAATTATATTAATTATGTAATTTATTTATTAAATTAATTCACTCTCGAATTAATTTAATTTATGAATTTATATGATTAAATTAATTAAGTGAATAATTTTCTATTTTAATATACTATTTTATTTCTTTATTTAATCACAAAAACCACCTCAGCAAGACAATTCTGGATTGTCTTGCCGAGTGGCTTCACTTTGCTTCCAAGACAATTCTCCATTGTCTGCCTGGGTCTTGGTTGAATCAGCAAGACAATTTCTAATTGTCTTGCCGATTCATTTCAGTGGTTCAATGGTGTGCAAGACAATTCTTGTGAATTGTCTTGCCGAAGGTATGAGTATGACAGCAAGACAATCTCTTTGTCTTGTCTTGCCGAGTCAAGTGGTTGGTGTGCAAGACAATCCTGGATTGTCTTGCCGATTCTGGCAGTTGTCTTACTGGCAGTGCAATTGTCTTCCCTTCCCCTTTGATTGTCTTTCTGACTTGGTTAAAGCTTGGTAGACAATCTGTGATTGTCTTCCCTTGCCCCTTTTTGTCTTGCCCAAGCCTAGATTGTCTTACCCTTCTTGTAATTGTCTTTGCTAGCTTGTAATTGTCTTGTCTAGTGATTGTCTTGCATGTACAATGCTTTGCCTATAAATATGGCATCCATTCTTCATTTTCAAGTGTTCATTCACTTTGTATTCAAAGCATTTGTAAAGCTTTCAAGTTGTTTGTAACTTGCTTGATCGTTATATCCACAGTTTTCTGTGCTTTGATAACCCGGTTGTTTTAATCACTAAATCTAGAATATACCCTGTCGAATTTATTCTACGAACTTTAGTGGACATTAAAACTGAACCATTTTAATTATATAACGACTTCAAACATTGTTATATTAATTAATTATAATCTGATTAACAAATCATATTCAATCAGATTCACTTCCGCGACGATTTGGTACTGATTGTATTCAACCCCCCCCTTCTACAATCATATCTGGACCTAACAAACTAATTTTGAATTTTTAAGTTTAGTAAGTCAACATGAAGCATACAAGTGTTTTCATTTAATTGTAACTTCTCGTTTTCTAATTCTTCGTTGTTCAATACTAAGGATATGTTTTCGATTTCTAGCTTTGTAACAACATCCTTATACTTGTTGTTTTCATTTTTCAAGAAATCGTTTTGTTCACATAAAGATGAGACTTCCTCCTCGTGTTTAAGATTTAATTCACTAATCCGAGAGAGGGTATGTTGATTTACACCATTATTTCTTTCATTCATTTCAACCAACAAATCAATCAAATCACTTTTACTCATATCTAGCAAGTTTAACGAAGAGTCATTAAAAAAATGCATATTATGTAAAAGTTTAGTACGAGAGCTTACCTCATCATTTGAAGTGGAGATGTCCGATGACGAAGAATCATCCTCGACAGCCATTAAGCACAAGTTAACCACTTCTTCTGTAGCTTCCAAAGTTTCTTCATCTTCACTTAAATCCCAACCATTTTCGGCCACGAGAATTCGTCCCTTAGAGAGCTTAGGACATTCCCGTTTAAAGTGACCGGGTTGCTTACACTCAAAACACACATTAGGTGTTTCCTCCGGATTTTGTTCTTTTGGCTTAGGAGGAGTGTAAGTACCATTGTTATTGGCATTATTATAACCATTGGGACTTTGATTGATTTTGCCCTTGTTATAGCCCGTGGTAGGATAATTACTCTTATTGTTAGATATATAATTTTGAGAGTAATTTGGCCTTCCATTAGAGTTAAAAACTCTTTGTTGATTATTTGATTTAAGGAAGCCTTTTCCATACCTTTGAGCTTTACTTTGAAGTACACGACGGAGTTGTCTCGTTAAAAGAGCTATCTCACTTTCGTCGAGATTTTGGAGTTCTTCGTTCAACTCTTCGTCGTTTTCATCTTCATCGATTAATATGGACTTCAAAGCCATATTTTTCTTTTTGTATTCCACTTTAGGAATGACCTTATCCGGAACATTATCTTCTTCGTAAGCACGAAGGTTCCCGAATAAGTTATCGATGTGGTAATCATTGAGATTGTGCATCTCTTTGATCGTAGTAACTTTAACTTTCCAACTCGGAGGCAAAGATTTAAGAACCCGACGATTCTTTTCGTTTTGAGTATAGTTCTTTCTGAGTTGAGTTAATTCATCGATTATACGCGTAAATCTTGTTTCCATATCGATGATATTTTCTCCATCTTGCAGTTTAAAGTTCTCGTATTCTTGGATCAAAGTATCCATTCGAGAATCTTTTATGTCGGTAGTTCCTTCATAGGTAACTACTAACTTGTTCCACATTTCTTGTGCGGACTTGCAATTGTTTACTCGTTTATACTCTTTTTCTGCAAGTGCACTTGTGAGAACCATTTCCGCTTTAGCGGCGATATTCATTCTATCTTCTTCATCGTGAGTATATTCACTTACTTTCTTTTCGATGATAATATCGTCGACTATTTTAGTCGGAAGGATTGTACCATCTTCTATGGCCATCCAAACTTTGACACCTTGACTTCTAGCATAAATGCGAAATCTAGTTTTCCATGTGGCAAAGTTTGTGCCATCAAACGAAGGAGGTCTAGAATTTGAGAGACCTTCACTACAACCGATAGCATTAATAAAGGCCATATCGGATCTACTTTACAGAGTGCTTTATAACCGTAGCACTTAAAAAAGTAACTGCTCTGATACCAACTGTTAGGTCCCGATAGATGGTTTAATTAAGCTAGAAGGGGGGGTTGAATAGCTTAATCACCAATTAAAAATATTTATGTCGTTTTAAAAAGTTTTCACCCCTTCTTTAAAACTTGTATCGAGAGTATTGGCAGTTACGTGCGGAAGTGTAAGAAAAGAAAAGGAAAATATCACACGAGCGATTTTATCCTGGTTCGCGGTGGCTAACTCAACCCTTGGAGTCCACTCACCCCTAGTCCAGTCCCCGAGCTCCTCCCCGGACTCGAGATTTTCTCTACTATAAAGAACTCCTTTACAGTAGGCGGAGAAGCCTTTACAGATATATTTCTTGGAGCGTAACTCTTCGTTACCTCCTCACTATAAATGTAAATAACAAGACTTGTCTCGGAACGTAACTATCCTTGTTACTTCCTCAAAGTCGTTGCACCTCCAGTGGTCTTTGTACTTCTAAACCTTTCGCCGGTCTTGGATCTTAGGTATTAGGTCTTGGGTCTTTCCTCTTCTTCACGGTGCGATGACTATCAACTCCCCGTCAATACGTCAAAGACTTGGGTCTTAGAACGAAGATCATCTCACTTCACTTCACCTCACTGCAAAAGTTAGAACACAATATCCACAAGCAAATATATCCTTGTTTTATAAAAGTTTTGATTCCGCAAGTTTTAGTCCGATTAAAACCACATTAAAATTAGTCGATTATAACGTTTTAGTATGGTGGTTAAGTCGTTGGTTCAATTTTAACAAATTATATCGCGCGGAGAAATATAAGTTGTTGATTTTAATAAGATCGAGTGATGAGTGAGTTTTGAAAAGACGGAGTCGAAGTCGAGCAAGATATATCACACACACTCACACGAACGGAATTGAACCAAATAGCTTGTTCAGATAACACCCCACGATAGCGAGAAGGCCCAAACGGGGTTTACCACCGAAAGAAGTAAAATCACACCCAACACACACGTTCGAGAAATAAACACGTAATACCACGTATCTTATCTCAATGATATCCCCACCGAGCACAGGGCTGAAAAATGGGTGTCTCACTAAAACAAGAAGGGTATGGGAGTGATGGGAATGGGAGCACAAATTATGAGTTAGTGAGCAAGTAAGGTTAGTGCACAAAATTCCCGATAATAACGAGTAGCCAACTCGAGTATTTTGAAATCAAGAGAGCTTAAGATGAAGAGAAATTTGTTTAAAAATCCCTTTGAAAATGGTCGATTAAGACTCGGATAATTGAAGCTAAAAGAAACCACTTACACGATTGATGCACGAAAGTTCGCCGGAGAAATTCGTCGGAGGTTCGATACGACTTTAAGCACACGAACGAATTTGGGCAGCCCTTCGGGAGGTTGAAAAGAGTGGTTTATGAAAATGCTAAGATGAGCGGAGCTTGGTTGGGTGGAACGAAGTTTCGGGGTTTAAAACCTTGTATATATCGGAATATATGAAGCATCGAAGGTTTTAAAGATGAAGTAGAAGAAGTGGGCACTTGAATAAACTTTGGGAGAGTGTTTCTTCTCTAAAATCTCAGCATATACTTGGCTATTATCTTAGGAAAAATGAATGGGTGGAGGGGTGTATTTATAGGCAAGAATGGGTGGGGTAAATGTAAGAAAAGTAGAATTAAAAATGCAAATGGTAATTAACCATACCTTGGCCACTACTCAACTTTGTCCCCTTGTCCCCCACACCTAAAAAGGTGTTCTTGACCAGCATCTTGGACTAAAAATTCAGTGCATTTAATGCACTAGAAGACAGACACGCTTTACGAGATACCGATAAAAACCGTTACATTAAAAACGCGATATTTCGAACGTGCGAAATAAATTATGGAAAAAATATGATAAATCTTAGAATATTAGAAAATGGCATTCTGGAAATTTTGGTAATTTTTGGTCAACCCTAGCTTGGTCAAACGTTCAGCCAGTGATCGGGTCGGCAGATAGAAAACGCTCCGAAATGAAAGTCCTCGGAAAATTACGAAAATTTAACCGTGCACTAAGAATAATATTTAATTGGCTAATCTCAAGTTTCAAGTCATTTTGGCATGTGGAAGTATTTTTTTTGGATTTAAAACGATAAATCAGGTTTTCGGGTTTCAAATAAAATACGATAATTCTTTAGAAATTATCAGAGAGAGATTATGCCCAAACTTAAAACTTGAATAAATACTTAAAATATATTCCCATAAATATAAAATACTTTTGAGGGACGGGAATAATCTTAAAGTATTTAAACCGATTTTCTAATATAAAAGCCGTTTTATGAAAAACCGAAACACTTCGTCTTTTGGAAAACATAGAGGGATACTTGACGAAGTTTTGATACCAAAATACTTAGAAAAACATTGTTCATGATAAATCATGATTTTGATACGTTGAAAGAGCTTTCTAAGTATTGTGAATATTTTTCTCCGAAAAATACTGAATTTGAGAGACCGGGAGAAAATATTCCAGAAGTGGTATTAACATGATATTAATATTTTTAGAGACAAATATTAATATGGAGAAAATAAATCCTTCCTTGAATAAGATAAATCTTGAGGAATGAAGGATTTAATAATTTTTGAAAGATTTAAACTAATTTATTCCGAGAGATAATTAGTGTCTAAATATGGAATAAATTACTTTAAATACTGATTTTGTAAATAATGTAACATGAGTACTCTAGAGAATATCAAATATTGATAGTCCTTTTTCGAGCTTCATGTAATTTAATGTTGCAGTAGCAAGAAGGAGGTAATCGTAGTCCCACGAAACGCCTCTGCGCCACTATTGCGTGATCAGAAAAATTTCCTTTAAAATAAATGTATTTTGATGTGAAGGAAGATTTAGAGATTAAAATTACTTGCCAAAAATAACTTTCCACTTTTAATTAATCAAATAAATTAATGTCCTATTTGGGAGGATTACTAGGTGAATTTAATTTTAATGTTTGTCACAAATACCGAAAATATATAAATAATTATATATCGAAGATATCCTTTCAGAAGCATATGCTATCACTTTTCTGTGTTGCATCAGCACACATCCTAGTCCCTTATGAGATGCATGACTATAAATCACAAAGTTTTCTGTCTCATCAGGTAAAGTTAACACAGGTGCCGTTGTAAGTCGCTTCTTCAATTCCTGAAAACTTTCCTCGCACTTAGGGGTCGACTCAAATTTTTCTTCTTTCCTAGTCAATTTGGTCAGAGGAGTTGCAATCTTTGAGAAATCTTTCACAAATCTTCTATAATATCCTGTTAATCCAAGAAAACTTCTTACCTCTGTCGGGGTCCTAGGCCTATCCCAATTCCATACTGCCTCAATCTTTGCAGGATCTACTGATATTCCTTCCTTAGAAACTACATGTCCTAAAAACTGTACTTGCTCCATCCAAAACTCACATTTTGAAAATTTAGCATATAACTTTTCTTTCCTCAAAGTTTCCAAAATTATCTTAAGATGTTCAACATGTTCTTCCTTCGTTTTAGAATAAATCAAGATATCATCGATAAAAACAATGACAAACTTATCTAAGTACTTTTTGAATACCCAATTCATAAGATCCATAAAAGCTGCAGGAGCATTAGTTAATCCGAAAGGCATTACTAGAAACTCATAGTGCCCATATCTAGTCCTAAAGGCCGTCTTAGGTACATCTTCGGGTTTGATTTTCAATTGATGGTATCCAGACCTCAAATCTATCTTTGAAAAATAAGATGCTCCCTTTAACTGGTCAAACAAATCATCAATCCTAGGTAAAGGATACTTATTCTTAATTGTCATCTTATTTAATTCTCGATAATCAATACACAATCTCATGCTTCCATCTTTCTTTTTAACAAACAAAACAGGGGCTCCCCACGGGGACACACTCGGTCGAATCACTCCCTTATCTAGCAATTCTTGCAATTGGGTTGCTAATTCTTTCATTTCTGCTGGTGCCATTCTATAAGGGGCTTTAGATATCGGTGCCGTACCCGGGACAAGATCAATGGTGAATTCCATTTCCCTATCAGGCGGTATTCAGGGTAATTCCTCAAGAAACACATCTTTGTATTCCTTTACTACAGGAATTTCATCAATCTTAGGGCTTGCCTTACTTACGTCTATACATGAGCTAAATATGTTTGACATCCTTGTCTAAGAAATCTTTTGGCTTGGATAATTGTCAAAAATTTTCTAGCTTGCTTTTGACCTCTCACCATGACTCTCTTTCCATTAGCACCTTTCAAACTCACACGCTTTCTTCTACAGTTTATTTGCGCATCATATTTTGTTAACCAATCCATTCCTAGAATCACATCAAACTCTCCCAGTTTAATAGGGATAAGATCTATCGCAAAGTTCTGTTTTTGAATTAATATTTCACAGTTTGGACACACCTGATCTACTGTGATTACTTCTTGATTAGCTATTTCTATATTCATCACTTCTCCTAAAGGTATAGATTCCATTCCCAACTTATGCATAAGTCGAATAGAAATAAAAGATCTACTTGCTCCAGAATCAATTAACACACAGGCATTTTCAGAGTTTACTAGGAGCGTACCTGATATGACATCATTATCCACCATAGCATCCCTCAGGGTCATGTTGAGGGTTCGCGCAGTTGGCTTGTTATTCTTATTCTCTAGTGGTGCAGGTAGTTTTGGTGTAGCACTCTCCTGTTGGGTTTGTCTACACTCTTTCGCCACATGTCCTTTCTTTCCACAATTGAAACATGTAATTGACTTCTCCTAACAGGCAGAAGCGTAATGGCCTTTCTTTCCACAATTATAACAAGTAGTGGACTCTCGATAACATGGGGGTGGATGCTTCTTCCCACAGGTCTTGCAATCTGGTAATGGGGGTCTTCCTTGCAACACATTTGAAGTTAGTGTAGTCCTAAATTTTTGACTTCCCTCTCTATTCTGTGGCACTTCTTTCTTTATAAAAGGTTTCTTCATACTCGGGTTCCAAGGTTTCTTGCCAGAATTCTGACTATTCTGCGGCGTCTTTCACTTCCTATCGCCTTTTTCTTTGTTATAAAGCTCACTCCCTGACTCAACAATACAAGCCTTATGTACTAGTGTTGCGTAACTAGTGATTTCTAAAACAGCAACTCTATTTTGGATCCAGGGCTTTAAGCCCTGCTGAAAACGTCTAGCCTTTTTCTCGTCCGTATCTACTTGATGCGGAACGAACCTAGAAAGCTCGGTAAATTTAGCCTCGTACTCTGCTACAGACATATTCCCCTGTTTGAGCTCGAGAAACTTGAGCTCCATCTGATTCTCTAAATGCTTAGGAAAGTATTTTTCTAGGAATAACTCAGTAAACCTAGCCCAAGATATAATACTAGATCCCTCTAATACTCGCTTAGCTTCCCACCAATAGTTAGCTTCACCTTTAAGCATAAAAGCGGCAAAGATAGTTTTCTTCTCTTCTTCTACACCGACTATCTCAAAAGTCTTCTCTATCTCTCGTAGCCATATCTTGGCTTCGACGGGATCTACCGTCCCTTTGAATTCTAGGGGTTGCAAAGATTTGAAAGATTTAAAAGAAATAGTGGGTTTAGTAAGCTGACTTGAAGAACTCTTCTCTGAGTTAGCTTGAAGATTTTGTTGAAGAAAATCAACAAACATTTGAATAGGGTTGGGTTGGGGTTGGAATCCCAGTGGAACTTCAGGAGTTGACACATCAACTGGGTTGTCATTTGGATTTGAACTCATCTTGATTCTATTAAGAAGAGACAAAACGTGTTAATAATTTTCATCAGAATGTATAAATTATGGTTACTTGAAAGTAAAACAGGGTGCAATATTTTTTAAAACTCAGTACATAAGTTGAAAATAAGTTTGAATGTCTCATTTAAAAATAGATTTTGTGTCAAAGTTGCATATTTTGAAAACTTTTTAAAGAAATCTGCAAAACTTAAGTGTCGTTGAAAACCCTTTTAAAACAATTTAAACAATAATTAATTATTTTGAAAATATTTTTCTTTTTATTCCTGTTTCTAGAAAAATCTTCTGGTTGAGAATTGATATGCAAAATATCTGACAATAATGAACAAGTTGAAAGTAAATGACAAGTCGAGAGTAAAAATAAACAGGAAGGACATAACAACAAAACTCATAAGTGAAAACATCATAAAGGTGGTCATAATATCCGAAGCTTTAGGAGTACAAGTCATGATAGAAACAAAAATACATTTGATCATGCCATTCCTACAACATCATATCTAATCTGGCTATAACTATACAAAAGGGTCCTAACTACAACACTACGGCCAGATATGTATATAGATCGATACTACAGCATCTGCATCAAAATAAAAGATAGTGCACGATACTCTAGTGGATGATATCCAGTGTCTACAAGTCTACTAAGTACATAAAAAACCATATCTGGGATACACACAACTACATGTGTTATCCCCCAAAAATAAAGACTATACATATACAACCAGTCTACTAGTAGAATATCTCAAACACCCGACGTAGGAACTCAGCAAATGCCCTATCTACCATCATCGAGATCATAGGGCCGCTAACAAGGCCAGAACTGGTAGACGGAACTGTCTGCATATCTGCTCGGAGTCTCTGAAACACTGATATAGCAATCTGGTACATGATCTCTGAGCCAGTATCCCGGGCCAAGAAGCCTGGCCTCGCAGGAGCAAACAGAGGATCCTGTGATCCCTGGAAACCAGCTCTCATCTGATGCACAAACTCTCTCACCTGTAGGTACCTCTGAACCAAAGACTGGTGCTCAAATGGTGGTGGAAAGTCGAAAGCAGGAAATGCAGGATCAGGAATAGGGGGTGGTCCCTCAAACTGAGTAGGTGCAGTCATAGGTGCATGGACAAGGACAGTAATGGGTGATGCAGAAGTGATAGGAGCCGATGGAGGAGTAGTGGATACAGGTGGAGGTATAGGTGTATCCACAGTAGCAGCTGATACAAGGGTCTCAAACTGATACTGATCCATAACTCTGGGGGTATCATAGGTGTAAGGATAGGGAGTAGGCTCGAATTGACTAAGTAACTCAGGAATAATAGGCTCCTCCCTCTCAGGAACTGGCTCAGGAATAATAGGTGCAGGAACAGTATCGGAAGGGGTCGAGGTCAACTCGGGTAATGGTGGATGAAGATCTAGTAACTCTATGAAGTCAGTATCATCAGAAACCAGATCGACAATCTCTAGAGCAGGTGGCTCTATAATCTAGATCGAGGAATCATCAGAGTCAATGTCTATAACCATGATGTCTGATGATGAGTCACTGGAATCACTATCTATAACCATCACATCCATAGATGGATCGCTATCATAAGTAGAGTCAGTATCCATAGACATAACCTCCAAAGTAGAAGTAGAATCACTGCTAATCTCTATCTGAGAGGAGTGGTCCGTATCGGAATCTCCCTCGTACCCTGACATCTGAACAACAAATAAACATTATTACTACCAATTATACGATTGCTCGTAACTATAAAAATATATATACTCATAGGGTTTATTAACCCCTTGCGTATGTACTCTAACATACAGGATAGGTTCAACAAGGGTACCTATCTTAAAATTTGTGTCGTACTCGCTAGTTATATTCCTAGGGTTTCTCAAATCCTAAGGATATAACTATAGCTCTGATACCAAACCTGTGACGCCCCCAGATCCGCATCCCGCAGATCTGCCTCGCCACTAAACATCTGGCTCAAAACAACACTTGCATTACTTAATAATATCTTACAACAAAACTCTCGCCCCACAAGTCCAGCGTCGATCGTCTTACAACATTGCTTCCAAGTCTAACTTGATTACATATTAGGAAGTCTGATTACAGACTATAATAACTATTGTTAATACTACCAAGCGGTGTAGTCTAGAGGCCTCAGTTTGGGTGATGAGCCTTCTCCTTTCCCTTGCCAGTACCCGTTTCCGGGCGGTTCTCCTTAGTAATGCCATACTCGATTTTTACTGCTTAAAATAATATAAAGTAGATGCAAGAATGAGCAATCATATTGCTCAGCAAGTCCACATAGCACATAACAACAAATAGCAGGATAAGCGAGTAAAACATCGAAAACATCTCAAAACAAAGCAATGAAGCAGATAACGCCAATCAACAGAACAATTTCAAAATAAGAAAATGCAGGTCTTCCACCCCTCGGTAACACTACATGGTCCGATCATAACTATTTCGTGCTTCCCGTTCTCTTGTGTAATCTTTGCAGTCTGATCGTCACTGCACAAGATACACCTCACACTCTCATTTTTGCTAGCACAAGGGTTAACATTTGTAACACTAGACTATCCACACACAGCAGATAGTCAAGAATTTATCATCTCTTCCACGAATTTAATAAATTCGTGTTGACCAACTTATTCAGAATCCTCCGAGTACACATCTTCCACTTCACTTCAACGAAGGAATGCGAACAATGCATCCTTTATTTATCAATCAAGAAGTTTCAAGATTTCATAATGTTGAAGAAATATTGAGTATTATTAGGAGTAGTTACTTCCGAACAAAGGAAGAACCCAAAATGAATAAAACTCTTAGTTTTGATATCAACTCGGGTCAAATCAATAATAAAACAACACATTTAAAATATTAAATACGCAAGAAGGTATCATATTGAAGAAGAGGGACTAGCGAACTTGCCTGGCGTCCTTAGCTTGATATTTATTTCCGAGGTTTAATATATATCTGGCTTCACCTTATCCAGGAATTATATATATATTCTAAGCCATGCAAAATAATACATTTAGTATTCTTACTCAAAATAAAAATGTAAAAAAAATTCCAAAATAATTTATTACTTGATAGATAATATCACTAGCTTGAAATTAAATTAAAATGTTAGCAAAAATCCCTTGATTAATTATTTGATTCCAACTCCTACTTCCTTAATCACTTGCTTCCTTTTAGTCACTAGTCAGTGATTTACTTAAACTTTATATAACTCCATGAATCTTATCGATTTGTCCCACCATCCTTGACATTCTCATAAATTTTATCCTTTCTTGTAATCTACTACTACTAAAAGGAATTTATGAAAGATGGCTACTCCGATTATTTTGATGTTTAGTCATTCTTTTAAACCGAATTTTTATTAATCATACTTATCTCCTTATAATATAATGCAACTGATTTAATTAACAATTCATATTATTTTAGCAATTCTTTACATATCCATTACTTAGCTTTATTGAATTAATTATTCCTTCACTTATTACAAGAACCCTTTTTCTAGTCTAAACTTACTGTAATGAGGAATAATTATCAACTAACTTTTATTATTACCCAAAATTATTCTTTCGACTTTCCATCTTAATTCCAATTTATATACTAAATTTGACTATATTCTTTTCAACCTTTAATACTTAACAACTTTCTCCTCTATTAATAATTCTTTATTCTATTTCCATCCTTATTTGTGATTCTCTTAATTTATCCCTGTCTTTTTTTTTTCATTTTAGACTTAAAACTCTATTTATTCTCTAAATTGATTTTAATTTATTCACTCAATCATCCATAGTCCATTTAGCTCCCTTCTAATATTATTTAATTGATCCACCATATTATTGCAATTTCTATATCTACTAATCTTATTATTGTTAATAAATTAAATCTTATTTATGATTTTACTAAAACACCCTCACCATCAACATCCCCCCCTTCACCTTACCACCACCGTCATCGGTTTCCGGCGGTGCTCACTGGCGCCGCCTGTTTCCCCTCCCCTTTCACTATTCCTCTCATCAGTTTCCTCTCTCTTGCACTATGTTACGGCGAGGATTCCGTCTTTGGCACCCATGCCGTCCACCCAAATCACCGCCTCTCCATCGTCTCTCCACCGTCTCCGACCAAAGTTCCCCCCCCTCGCTTGTTATCGCCGCGCGTGGTTCTGCTGGCGGTTCCGACGTGAGCCCCGCCTACTCATCACCACCGGTTTTGCTCATATAATCCAAACCACAACAATCCCCAAGTTCCAGCCTATACCAATAATCAAACAAATAAGTTCCAGAAATTTTATAAATATATAGCTCTAATTGTAGTCTCCAAGAATTGCGAGAGAATAGTTTATGATACCAAAAGAGATATGAGAAAACTAGGTGCTTATTAGTAGTATAATAGACAAATATGAGTTGGTAAAGCAGGGTCATACAGGCCATATAAATATTCAACATAAACTAGTCAATTTATGGTGATAAGAAAGGTAAGAGATTTGAGTTGTATTTGTTTACCTTAATATACTACTCTGATTGTTGCTTCCTTCTTTAACCTTCTCCCTGCTTTTATCTTCTTTTTTTATTTACTAAGTTTTGTGAAAATGGAACTTGGCTTACTATTCAGGTTTTTATACTAGTAGCTTAATTAATTTTTTATTGCTTCGATTTGCGTGTCTTTCTTGGGCAGTACTTAAAAACCTTGGGCAGTACTCATGTACTACTTGGGCACCACGTACAATTTGAGACTCATATTAGTACAAAATCAATGCCCTTCTTAGTTCGTGTATTTCAGCTATTCTCGTATCGTTTTTATTATTTTTCGGATAATTTCCGAGACTAAAATAAAATATATATTTAAATTATCAAATAAAATATTCATACAAATATATATTATTAATTATTATAATATTTCTGGATCAATTTCTAAATTAATAAAAATATAGAGATAAAATAATTAGCTCATTCAAAATATAATATTGGCTCCTGAGGCGGTAACTAAATAAATACTCGAGGCTGCATCTATTTTCATACAAACAAAATTCTAAATACCTGGCCCGCACAATTTAACGCTACATTAATATTTTATAATTTTATTAAATCGGAGGATAATAGTGTGGCTCTTTTCATTAAATAAATAATTAAGCTAGCCAGCTATATTTTTCGTACTACGGAATATAATATTTAAAAATTTCGCGTCTACTAATCATATTCATTTAAATGAATATTCTAATATTCTCGTACTCAAAAAAAATTAAATCCCGGCCATACCAAGTATCACTTCTCTATAAGAGAATTTAAGTCCGTGCCGTAATTTGATTAAATCTATCTCGACCTAGAAAATATTTCTGACATGTAAATTAGTTAAATTAAATAATTTCACGCTTACGTACTTGTAATTTTTTCGGTTATTACAACTATAAAGTCTGATCTTTGATGTTTATCTAGGAATGACCATTAAAAAGAATCAAAAATAAAAAACATGATCAATTTCGCAACACAACATATTCACAGTCATATATCGTGTAACAAAGTGTAACGTTTTTAACTATGAACAGTTATGTGTATCAAACTTACAAGTACAATTAAAATATTATTCTAATTTATTAATAAGCGAATATAAGGTATGATAATATTAATGTTTTTGTCGCATATAACTCGTTTATTTATAATATTCCGTAATTTGATTTGTGTAAAAGATGCATTATTTTAGGATCAAAATCACTTTACCGTTGGAGAAGCATTTACAAAAGAAAACCGTTGTGTACACTTCAAGGAGACAACGATTTTTAATTGTATCGTTGTCGTTTGAGCATTCACTCAATTGTCTTCTTTATATAAACCATTGTCTGAAACAGACTAGGGATTCTCGCTTGGAAACCGTTATTTGAAATTGTTTTCAACAATACATTTCGCGGATAAACCAGTGCAGGATGGTTAACGGATTTTTAACTACATTACACCAAGTACACTTTAGGTATTTTTGCTTTTTTATATTTTTATATTTATTTTTATATAATATAATATAAGGATATTTATATTCTTGAATCAAATAACCTTTTTTACTATTTTTTCTAATTAAAAATAAAATAAAATAAAGCATAAAAAATTAACATAATATTTTTATCTTTATTTTAGTTACTTATAATTTCAGAAAAATTCACAGCTACTACTTGATTTCATTTGACTCGCATAGTTTCGTCACTTCCCCCTCATTTTTCAAACCCTTATTTCATTTCCCCCTTTCAAACCCTCGATTCATTTCACTAGCTCACACATCTCTCTTCAAACTCATTTCACAGAAATTTCTGTAAATATTTATTTAATTGTTATTAATTTTCTAAAAGAGCTGAAATAAAATTTTATATTTTATTTCAATTTGTGGGATTTTCAACAACAATTTTGTGAGTTATTGCAATTATGTGATTAATTTATTTACTTATGTTACGTGTTAAATGTGCAACTTTAATTGTTTATTGTATTTTTTTGTCTAAGTGGGCAGTTTAGAATTTTGATTCATTCCATTCTTTTTGTTAAATCAAAATTTTCTTTTGATTTCAAAATCAAAAACTTTGTTTTATTTGAGCCCAAAAGATTTTACCCGATTTAAATTATTAAAATATTCAGATCTCGGTATTTTTATCTTTGGTCGGATTTAAAAATATTTGAGAGTCTCCATATGATTATTTTAATTGTTTGCAATTTAAAATAATTTTGCGTTAGTATTTGTGAAATTTGAGAAAGGATTTTAAAATATTATTTTACGAAAATTGTGTATTCAAGATTTTCAGAATTTTTAGAAAGTTATATTTTTAAATTTGGAAAATATTTTTAAACCCCAAATTTATTTAATTGTTAAACATAGCTTTTATTTTTAAACTAGGGCTGAAGTTTTTATAAAGGAAAATGCTAGAGACTCCAAAAAATTGTCCCAAATGATGTGTCCAAATCTGATTGGCTGAATTCCCTCCCATAATAATGAGACCCCCCTGCAGATTCATCAATCATCCAATCATAACTAGCCACTTGTTTGCCACATCATTTGGTAAAAATTTTTGGGAATTTTTTTTTGGGTCTCTAGCATTTCCCTTTTATAAAACATTCTTTTAAAGTTTGTTAACAACCAGATTAGTAGCAGTCGCGTAGGTCAGTACGTGGTACTGAAGCTTCGGATAAGAACAAGAAAAACAAACACAAAAACACACACAAAAGCATAGACGCAGCAGCAACAGGGCTGTGGGAAAGAAAAGAGAAAAAGGGGGCTAGGGTTTTGTCAGCGTCTCAATTCAATCCATTGAATTGAAGGTGAGAACTGATTTCATTCACTGTGTCGTGTGTATACATCTTGCTGGTACATGCTTGTATATGCCTGGGATTATGATTGAATTGGGATGTTATGAGGTTGCTGGTGAGTTTGGGGAGGCGGCGTTAGCGTCGTCGGAGGCTTGAAGTTTTGTGGGTAACATTGATGATGGCTGGATGTTGCGAAGGCTGTGGGTGATTGAACAGGACCGAAAGGATGTACTGAGGAGACATGGTTGTATTGTATGTGATTGGTGGGTTTGTGTTTAGAGGGTGACCAGCGGTGACGGGCTGCATTGGTGGTGGCGATGCCTGGGATGCCGCCGGAGTCGAACTGTGGCGAGAGGTGTGAGAAACCAGCAGTGAAGAAGAAACACGGCAGAGCTGTGTTGCGTTGCAGGGAGATGGCAGTTGTATGCTTTAGGTTGCAACTGAGGTGTTTGATGTGGGGTTTGAGAGAGTTGAAGGTGGGTAGCCAGGTGTTGGAGTGGATTGCAGAAGGCGGTGACAGAGATTGTTCTTCACCGGAGATGTGGGTGATGGAATAGGACTGAAATAAGGAAAGAAGGGGTGACTGAGGTTGTTTTGTGGCTGTGGCCTGGGCTGTTGGGCATCGCCGGAGAAGAGGACTGAGTTGATGGAGTCACAGCAGCTAGAACAGGGGAAGGCAGGTGGTTGAGAGGGAGAGAACGGCACGGGTGCTGTAGATCGTAGGGGTGTACATACAGTGAAGTGCAAGGGTGAGAAGGGAAGGGGTTCTGATTCCGATGACTGAAACCCGTTACAAAGGGTGTTAGTGGTAGTGTTCGGGTTCGAGAGCAGCACGCAGGTTGGAACTGTGATAGTGATTCTAGTTTGCTTTATATGCCCTGGTGTGTTGTGAGTTTGTTATGTGTGATGGTGATCCTTGTTGGTTGAGCATGGAGGGTGTGGAATTGTGTTTAGTGGTGTCGCAAGAGGTGTGGTTTTCCGGCGAGTTTCGAAGATGTAAGAGAGATTAATTGGCTGGGTAGATTTCCGTCAAAAAAAAAATTGGCTGGGTAGATTAATAATTGGTAATGGTAATGAATCTGGTTAGTGAAGACAAAGAAAGTTTAGGGAAATTAGAGGTTTTGTTGTGGTGTTGCACGATCCCGAGGTTCGGATGGCGCCCTGCAGCTCTTTCGGAAATTAGAAATGGAATAGAATGTTGATTAAATGTTAATTATTAATTATTATTATGACTATTAATATTAATATTAATATCAATTTTTTTGATATTAATAATGATGATTAATAATTTTAATATTATTAATAATCAATAATTGATTAATGTAAATTCCAATTTTATATTCTGACCATTATGATTGAAGGTCGTTGTTTACTTTCGAATTACGTGAATCGTGAATTATAGTTGAAATTGATATTGCTGTGAATAATACTACTTTATATTGAGTAGGTGCGATGTTTAGGACGTGCATCTAGAGTTATATTGGAATAGTTGGATTACGATGGAGATTGCGAAGTGTATTATTATTACTAAATAATACGTGTTTATTGTAAGAACATATTTACGAGATTTAATTGTTTCGATCTTGTGACGAATAATATATTATTTGATTTGGACAGAGATTGCTGTACTATTGAATTGAGGTTTACTCGATTTTACAAGATATGATGTCCAAAATTATATTATTTTATTAATTTAGTTTGATGAGATTCCGAGTTGATTTGAGATGTGACTGGATTACAACTGGATTTGTAATTCACATTTGGCTTAGATTATATTTCTGAAATGGATTGTAGCCAAAGATATATTTTCACTGTGTTAATTGTTTGTATATAATCAAATATAAGATTATATACATGATTATTAGATTATATTTATATTTTGTATAAATATTAAAGCATGCAAATTAATTGGTACGTGCTGATGTGATTATGTGTTTAATTGGGTGACACTACGTGTATATATTATTAATTAGTTATATATTATTTGTTATCATTACGAAGGGTAGTAATATAACTTCGATCCTACAAGTTAGACAACGCTTGGGATTGTTCTTCAAACTAAAGTATTGTGTTGCTCTCATATATTGTCGATCGAGACACGTGCATCAACAACTTTCAAAAGCAAGCGCACAATGCTACAAGTCAAGCCAGAAATAGTTTGATAAGGTGATATTGTGCCGTAAGATAGGCGAGTAGAATATAGTCATTGCAGAATAGCAATTGAAGCCAGTGTAGAAATCTTGAGTAGAGTGACTGAATTGTCACATGTTTTTCTGTCAAAGGCAAGTATTCCTATTCTTCTCTTTTATTTAAAGAGCAAGTATTTCAATTCCATCTTTTAATAAATCAAGTTTTATATGTATGACTTGTAGTTCCTGCAAGCATGACTATCCATTTTCGAGATTTAAAAGTGCAAATTCAATTATCTGTATCTTGTGATATAAAATATCGAAGATCTTTAGTTCGATACTTTTTACAGTTATATGAACAGTGACTACTTTATTTGAAAAGTATTCTGATTATTTTAATCAGTTTTCTGGAAATTATTGTCTGAGTCTCTTTACAGTTTGAAAACTATTGATGACTCTATAGCAGTCATATTCTGATACTACAATATATGCCTGGTCTTCTGTCCTCGACATAAACCCTGGATTTTTTAAATAGCGAAAATAGTTGTTTTGATTCCTTTGAGCCGCATTGCGGTGGATTTTAAAACTGTACTCAGACTTTAATGAAATTGATTTGGACAGTATTTTGAAATTGAAAACTAAAGAGTTTTCAGGAAGGTTTTGAAAGGATGATTGTATGGCATAAGGGACTAATTAATTATCCTGCCAGAAAGACCAGCAAAAATATTTTGTTTTGATTGGATGTGTGGTTTGCGTAAGAGGCCGGGACGGCGATCCAGTGAAGGGCTATTTGGGTATTATTGAAATATGATAATACTTTGCTGCCAAAGGCCAATGTGTTGCCTTCTATTTGGTACCTGTTAATTAGGACATGCTCCTACGAAGTGTGGTCCCGTGCTATCACATGGTATGATCAATTGTGATAGTGCACCCGTCAGTTGTGTATTCCAATCCAAAAACTGGTCATTATTGTTTAAGCTTATGATAGCTTATGTTTACTGTCAAATATATCTTGTGAATTTTCAAGCATTTTGATATATATGTTTGATAAACTTTTGAATTACAATTGTTTATATCTATTTCAAAAGTTGCTTTATTTCAAATACTCTAATTTAATCTAAGAAAATTTATATCTTGTGGCTCTTGCCTTTCCTATTATCTTGCTGAGCATTTTCGCTCACTCGTGCTATTATTTCTAACCCTTTCAGCTAGGGATTGAGATGGTCACCTGTATAAGCTGCGCGTAAGATTGATGCTAGGCGAGAATGCCAGAGAGATGTCTGTGAAACCAATTATGGTTAGAATTTGTTAGGTCCTAAAACGATTGTAGAAGGGGGGGTTGAATACAATCGTCACTAAAAATCATGGCGGAATAATCTGATTTGAAATAAACTTGTTAATCAGATTTTAATTAATTAATATAACAATATTTTAAGTCGTTATATAATTAATATGGTTCGTTTTAATGTCCATTAAAGTTCGTAGAATAAATTTGACAGGATGTATTCTAACTTAGTGATTAAAACAACCGAGTGATCAAAGCACAGAAAACTGTGGAGATAACAATAGCAAGTTACAAACAACTTGAAAGCTTTTACAATGCTTGAACACTTACAAATGAAGAACTGAAGCCATATTTATAGGCAAATCACTTGGATCTAGGTATGACAAAGAAAGGAATGACTTTCTAGCTTAGGAATGACATTACAATGGAAGATATGACATTATTACACAAAGCCATGCCATAAAACAAAGAAGGAATGACATTTAAAAGGAATGTCATACTGCCAGGGGCGGTATGACTTTATTCCTTGGCCACTACTCTTCATTTGGCATGACTTAACCAAAGAAAGCCATTCGGTTGAGCCTTATATGACATTATAAGTCATATACATGCAAGTCATACACACAAAGCAACAAAGCCTAATGCAAGCAAACGGTATGACTTTTATTCTGAAAGTCATATCGACTGAATAAGTCATGTAGAGTGCATCAGAATGACATATAAAAGCCATGCTGAGAAAGCCTACTCAACTGAAACGGTATGACTTTCCCTAGGAATGTCATACCGCGCCAAATATGCATTAAAACAATTGATTTAATTGAATATATACTTAATAATTACTCACTTAATTATATTAATTATATAAATTCATAAATTAAATTAATTCGAAGGTGAATCAATTTAATAAATAAATTATACAACTAATTTAATTATTTTGATAAGTGAAATAATTAAAGAAATATTTATTAAATTATATTTCTTCAACAGCAGGGACTCCAGGCTTTGATGAACGTTGTAGATCTTCGTCTAGATTGAACGGCCACTTATAGTTGATGCAGAATACTTAATCAGAGCAGCTGACACACAAATGTACTGTCTGGTTCATCTGTATCTAGCTAAATTAAATATTCTTTATCAAATAAACATTTGAGATGTGGCTTGTTCGTCGAGTCTTTGTCTTCGTAGTTCTTCTTTATAAGTAACAATAGTATGGAATCTTCTGAATAAATAAAGTATTAAAACTTTATTCCTTCTGGACTTTTGGACGTGCTACAAAAGATTATTTGTACACTAAGGCTTGAACATATTAATGAACTTCTTCCAGTGGTGTGCAGCAGCATCCTGAAATTCTTCAGACATATAATTTCAATAACTCACTTGACGTTCTTCGTACGGATTCCTTCAACAGTACTTGCTATTTACCTTGCTTTCTTATCAGAGTTGAGTTGGTACCTCTTTAATTACAAATAGGCTAAACATATGCCTTTCAATCTCCCCCTATTTGTTTGTTAATATAACATGCAAATTATCGAGAGGATAACTCAACTAACTGATAAGACAAAGGATTAAACATGAATTGTAAATAGCAAAAAGTTTCTGGTATTTAATTAAACATTGACCAGAATTCAAAAGATTACATTAGATTACAAAAGGATGTTCTTATTGAACATATATTACAAATCCCTAATGAATCTAAAGTTCAACTTCTCCTTCTTCGATATCAGAATTGTGAAGGATAAGAGTTGATGGTTCTTCCCTGGTTGGCACTTCAGATGTAGTGGATTCACCGCGCTTCTTTCGTTCTCTTGCCAGAGCCAGTTGGTGTAGCACTTCCAATTCCACAGGGTCTTCACGGAAGTCTGATGGCTGAGATTTTGTAACATTTTTCATCCTTCGAAAGTACTGAGCAACATTCTTTCGAGTGCAGTAAGCAAGAATCACATCATCAGCATCAGACTTAGCTTTAGAAGCGAAGCCCTTGGTTCTTAAAAGAGTGGAGGCAAGAACAAGTTGCTTAGCGGGATACTTTGGCAAGGCTTCTTCGTTAAGATAGACAGTGCTGAAGATCTCCTAGTGAACGAACTTTATATAGTACGGATTTTTGACAACCTGAGGACTGTTGAATACAGCACATTCCAGCAGTTTTTGTCACGAAGGACACTATACCATAGATTGGATTTAGCAACCACTCAAAAGAAAATTTCTTCAAAAGCGTTGCAATTGAAAAAATAAACTGAGTATATTGCAATGCCGAAAAAATCGTTACAATAGAACCAAAATTTTGTAACAAATTTCGAAATGAATAGTCTATTGCAATGTTTATTAGCACCGTTGCAATAGATGTTATTTTTGGGCCAAAAAATTGGCGGGCCAGTGAAACTTTGAAAGCGGGACAACAAAATATTTTGCCGGGTTAATCAAAATAAAGCAAATTGGGGAAAATAGAAGACTCAGCCCATAGTCTCATAAACACTCGACTAAAACCTGGTCACGGAGAGAGAAAACATCGAAGAAATCTTGTGATCAAGAGAGAAAAGATCGAAGGAGGCGAGATAGAGATCGAAGAAAGCTAGTGATGAAGGGATCAATCTTTTTTCCGTAATAACTACTAGTATGTAATGGTTTGGATGTGTGTTTAATTGAGTTTTTACTTGTGTTTAATTGAATTTGTTCATGTGTTTAATCGATTATATATTGTTAATTTGGTCCTATGTTTGTTAAATTAAGGATTAATGTTCTTAATTAGGTCTTAGTTTTGTTTAATTAAGAGTTCATAATTTAGGGGTTTTGTTTGTTTGTTAATTTATGGGTTTAAGTTAGGCTTCTTAATTCTTCTGTTCTTTGTTGATTGATTTTCTCATCGTAAACACTTTGCTCTGGATTTCCTGTAAATACTCTCCGGTTGCTAGTGTACATATTAGTAACTACAAGCTTCTTTCTTTGTACCAACTCATGGCTGTTATTAATGGTCACTCTACCATAGATTTCAGTTTATTTGTATATTTGTTATAGAATTTACTTGGATATTGGGCCACTGAATCTATTATATAGGTGGATCCTGCAAATATTAGGCCATTGTAAGAAGGGGCTATGGATACTATTTTAGAAGCTGAGGCAAAAAAACTTGCTATCAAGCGGTAAATTGCTCAGGCTGCTTCTGCTGATACTGACCTCCAGTGCCTTAGTTTACCAGCAAAGCTACTTATTGAGCCTGAGGACAGTGAAGATGTGGTATGCTTGTTTGCTTTACCACACTGGAACAGTTACAACAGTCCCTTATCGATACAATAGCAAATGGATCAGCATAAAAAGATGCCAGATATTCTTGTACAGTGTGTGAGCTCTGTTTGATCATATTATGTTACATAAACTGACTGCTAATATAGAATAAATATCAGCTCTTACCATTTTGTTGTTTCATGAATTTTGCAGAGAAGAAGACCAGGTGCAACCTCTGATAGAGTGGTTGATCCTAAGGTTGATCAAATCTGAAAATTTTCACCCTCTTTTGTTCTTAAAAGAACTTGGAAGTTTTATTATAAGATTCATCCCTAAAAAGCTTAATCTGCTATCTCACTTGCATAGACTGTTGATACTTGTTATCACTTCATGCATAAAGTTTCAATATTGCTTAGTAGTCCATTTGTAGGTAATTACAGAAAGATCCTTAATGCAACATAGACACAGTTGCCTTTTCTCCATATGCTTGATGAAAATTGAATAATTCTGTGTTCTCTGTTGTATAATGCAATTTAGCTGTTAATATTAAATAATTTATTCAGGGCTTGTTACCATCAGAGAGTTTCTTTGCCTTTTCTATTTTTTCTAGCATATATACACCTGTGATAGTTCCTTCACCTCCACGATTAAAGAGGGATGAATAATAGCCAATTAAAGTTTCTTTCGGATGATAGTCTAACAATCACAGCACAGTGACTAGCATATCTGCACATGGAAACTATTTGATTGCGTTAGCAGCTAGGCTTTAATATAAACACAATCCACTTTTTACATTTCTTTACCTAAATAACTTCAGTCAAATTTCACTATTTTTACTAAGTTATGGAGCCTGGATATTTACTTTAATTACAAAATATTATTTAATACATATGAAGAAGAGGATGGCTCTCATAAGTACTAACCAATTTAAAACAGTCTTAATTATCTTTTCAAGGTGCCGCATAATTTGATATGGAATATGCACGATGGTTGGATGATGATCACAGACATATGGCAGAACTTTGAACTGGATTTCAAGCACATTTATCATATGGTGATCTTCGAGGAACTTGCTCTGCTTGAGGAATTCAACAATCTAATTGAGGGTGCTTTGCTGATTTCCACAGAAGCCCCAACAGATGGCTCTCTATGACAAGTCATTTTTTGTTGAGTTTTTGTTGATAAAAAATTTGATGTAATAATATATTGAGTATTTTGTTTAGCATTTCAGATTTAGGATTGTTTTTATGAATTTTAATTTTAGTGGTACTACTCTTGGCTGTGATTGTGTAGGCATGATGAGATTTGTGGAGTGTAACATTCATAGTTTTTTTGGGATGTTCTTGTAATGAACCTTTAATGGTGGAATAATATATTTTAATAATAGTCATGTCAATTTTTTTTATTCATACTGTTGCAATATGTGATTATAATGTTGCCTTAGAGGTTGCTTTTGCTATTGTAAATAATGTAAAAACAATGCATTAGGACCATAATTTGTTGCCACATGTGTTATATGGCAATGTTTAAACTAAAAAAAAGTGTTGCAAATTTTGTTGCAATAAAAGAGCAAACTAAAGCAATGATTTAAATACCATTGCTATAGAGGAAAAGTTGTTGCAATATGTGGCTCTGGCAATGATTTGAACTTGTTGCAATACATATGTTAATTCATTGCAAAAAGGGACCTATGGCAACGGGGGCAAACTTAACGGTCGATTTTTTGAAAATCATTGCAATAGACGCAATTGCAATGGTTTTGTATAATATAGCAACTATTTTCAGGGGTTGCTAAATGCAATCTATGGTGTAGTGGGAGTTCGTTCAGGTTGGAGCTGCGCTTAACCTTTTTCCGAAGCACCCAGAGCTCAGATACATAGAATGATTTCAGAGATTCGACAGATTGTCTGAAAGAACCATTCCTCTGTGTATAGACAATTAGCTCCCATTCTTCTAACAAGTTATTGACTCCCACAGTCAAATAATACAATTCCAAAGCAAAGGCATGCATAAAGACATCCTCGTCAGGGTTTACCTCTCGAAGATCATAGATCAGGGATAAGAACTTTTTGTCGTTGAAAGGTTCCCTTTGAGGTCCATTGAATATTCTCTTTGCAATGTCCCAGCTTTTTCTGACTTTCCTTTTGATGTCAAGATTCTTCTGCTTGCACGCAGCATCATAGATTTTCTGTTTCTCGATCTTGATTTGCTCATCTGTGATCAACTTGTCCTCTAGAAGTTTTTGAAAATCTCAAAGCTTACGCTTCCTAGCTTCATTTTCAACTTTGAACTTCCGGACATTCTCCTCATGCTCTAGATCAATAGGTTCTTCATCCTGAAACAAATAACTCTCATGAAATTTACCTTCTTCTTCTGCTTGACGATAGGTAGCATCGAAGACGTCATCATCATCCATATCATTTGGATAGTCATCATAACTATCAGAGTTGAAGACATTGTCGGACTGATGTAACGGTTCTTTGTCTTTAAACTTATAAGATTCTTTGTCAGGGGCAGATCCAGAAGTGGTATTCCCTTTGTTGCTTTGATTTGAGCTATTGCCTCTATCATCCCTGTCACCTTTGTCTTCTCTATTCTCCCCCTTAGTTGAGGGATCCTCTCCGGAGGGTTGATCATCAGACCTGTTTGAGTTCCTGAGAAGTTGATCAAGTTTGCTGTCGATGGAATCAAACTTAGCCATGTAAAGTTCATGATTAGATCGCATTTCAACAGCTAACTCATGGATCTCTTCTTTGAGCTCATCCCTGTAAGAAATGGATGGCCTTTCATTTGCTTTCTCTGCTAGGGTCACCAACTGTGCACCCTTCAACTTCTCATTTTCAGCTATCATTCTGGCTAATTCAGCTCGTAACTTAGCCATTTGTTCCTCAAATAGAGCAGTCTTAGTGTGTGCACTCACCTCACGTACACTCAGAGCGGTTTCACTAGCCTCTCGTGCATGTGTATTTCTCGGTGTTTGCCTTACATCACTCTGTTTATTCACTCTTCCTGCTGTACCAGTATAAACTACCAATGTCCCTTGAGATGGGAGCAAAGGTAGTGGAGGAACAAATTGTCCTCCGGACGCCTGTGAGGGCAGATTAACTTGCACGCTGCCAAGTTCCGCCTGATAAGAAAAGAAAGAGTGATCAGAAAAGTTTTCATACATAATACATTGATTTTGAAAATCTGTGCACTCAGTAAACATAGTAACCTGTGTATCTGTTTGGGCTTGCACTAGCGTGAGTGCTAGCGCAGTGCTTGACTCTGTACAAGTTACCGCGGCCGGACGGTCAATTTCAATGGCCTCATTCTGTAGAGAGAATTGGTCCAGAGACTGTTTTATTGCCATTTCAAAATCTAAACCTTGTTGGGAAGGTAAAGATGAGGCTGCAGTTGTCTCCTCGGCTTCCACCCTTTGCTTCTTAAAGGGAGACAGAGCTGCGGGTTGACCAAGTAACCTACTTCCACTCCATTTCCTGGAAACTTTACGAACTGGTTGCATCGAAGTGTTGGTTGAAGTGTTTGGAGAAGGAAGAGTAGGTTGAAAGAAATCATCAGCTTGGATATGAACCTGTGTGTTGTCAGGTTCATTGCTGGCAGGCTGGAAAACAAAATCAAGGTCACAAACAAGATCATAACCATAATCTGACGTATCAACATTAAAATTAGATGAGAAGTTAGAAAGTACCTGAGCTACCTGTAGGTCCTGACGAAAGGACTGCAGATCCTGGTTGATAGGAGAGTCAGAGTGCAGAGGTTGTGAGGTAGATTGTGTTTGTGGTATGATTTGGGAGTGTGATTGGTGTGGTAGTGGTTCAGATGAAGATGGTTGATTCTCGAAGAATATGTATTCTTGTGGTTGATCTTCAAATGAAGGGATATGTTGTTGTTGATGAGTAGGGGAGTGATATGATGATTGGTTGGATGAATGGTGTGATGACTATGCTTCTTGGGATTGTTGAGGTGATTGTTGTTGTTGTTGTGGTTGTTGAATCTGTAGGGGTTGAGGTTCTTGCGGTTGTTGTTGCTGTTGATGGTGTTGCTGTTGTTGCTGAGGTTGATTCTGTTGTTGCTGAGGTTGAGGAGGAGGAGCCACTTGAAGTTGATATGGCTGTTGAGGAATATTGAACAATTGCAGCATATGAGGAGTGGTGATAAGAGGAACATTTGAAAATTTGTTCTTGTTGTCCAGCTGAGTCATCAACTTAGAACAGGCACGAGGAACTGGTGCCACTGGAGAGTTGATGTAGTGGTTCTTCTCAGCATCAGTCATTTTATCATTCAGAAATAGCATGATAAACCTTGGATAAAAGCACGAGACTTTGGCATCCTGCTCAACTCATCTGTTCCTCAGTGGTCCCAACTTTGTAAGAATGGATTGAAGTATGAGCTTACCAAAGTTGATAGGACGATTATAAGCAATGCAGAACCCAATCTTCTGAAGCAAAGATGTTATTACATTGAAGTTCTTGCGAGTGGTAGGAGCAAACACTCTAGCCAAAGTGTCGAAGAAAAGGTCCCACTCGGGCTTCAAATTGCCTTTCAACATCCTAGGCAAGTTGATTTCACCCTGATATAAGATTGCCTGAAAGAATTGGGTGATTTCATCTTTAGTGGGGAGTTCAGCAAAATTCTCCCTCGGGAACCCCAGTATCCTATTCACATCATCAGAGTTGATATGAATGGTACATCCTCCGTGTATATCTCCAGAAACCTGATAATTATCCAATAAAGTGGTATTCAGGGCTGTCGAGTAGAAGTCCTGAATTGGCTGTATCTGGAGTTTTGCATGAGCTGTAATAGCAGTGCTGACGAGCGACTGACTATTCAGAAAACGGACCCATGGTCTAAAACGAACCAAACTTGCTTCCGGGTCAAAGAATCCATTCAAATTCGTCTCCTCAATTACAAAGCGACTAGCCATTTTTTTTTAATTAAAAATTGAATTAAGTGAGAATTTTTTTTTCAAATAAAATATTAATTCTCAAAATTTCTCACAAATTTCAATTAATAATTATATATCAATTAATTAATTAATTAATAATTCGATTTATATGGGTAAAATCGAATTAAAACTTAATTAATCTTAAAATGGCTTAATCAAAGTCCCAAACGCGGCCTTAATCTTCTCTTAACCAAAAATCCCCAAACTTGTACTAAAAACCCTAAAATCCGAATTATGAGAAATAGGGTTTTGAAATTAGTTCACCCAATCCACCACTAATCGACCAATACTGATAATCCACGGCCAAATAGTCACAAACTCGGTCACAAATCGCTCAGAATCGTTCAAACACGCTTGACTCGGTCGAACTCAGTTCGAAACTCAACGAAAAATGGACAGCGATTCGACTTGTTTTTGGATTAAAAACAATATCCAACAAGCTTTTTAGGCTTGATATAGGTAACCAGCAAGTTTTTGGTCCAAAAACTTGAAAAAACGAAGCACAAGAACAATGGCTGTGTATGAGTGCGAGTGTGTGTATTGTGGGAGATGATGAATATAGGTATGACTTTATCAAGTTAAGTCATATAACAGTCAAGGGTCGGTATGACTTAATAAGGAATGTCATACCGAAACAGCGAATATGACATATTTGAATGTTCGGTATGGCATTCTTAAGAAAAGTCATACCGACTTATCATCGAGATGGCAGGTGGTAGATGTAGAATTCGGTATGACTTTCTTAAGGAAAGTCATACCGCACTATTAAGTGTGCTGAAGAAGCTAAAGGCGCTATGTCTTTTTAAGAAAAAGTCATACCGAGCCTTAAAACAAATTTTATAAAAAAAATATACATATTATGATTTTTGATTAATTAAAAACAATAAAACCTTTTGCATATTTAATCAAAAATCTAATACACATAATATATAATTTATTACACATGTAATTTGTAAAATTCAACTTTAATTAAATATAAATACTTATGAATTTAACTTCAATTCATAAAATGAATTAACTTAAAAATAAATATTTATGCTTAATTAATTTTGAAAAATACAAAATAAATACATATAATTATCTAAATGCACAGAGAATATTACAGGGGAGTATGCAGCACTTAGAAAATTATAGAGACATATATGAACATGCATAATTACACAGAAAATTATCAGATTATCTACAAACAATTATATAAAATCTAATAAAATAGATATAACTACACTGGAAATTCACAAAAATATATAATAATATATAAAATATATACAAAGAGAATCATGACATATTGAACATCCCTAGCTCACAAACCAACTTAGAGAAAGTGGATTCATCAAGTGGTTTAGTGAAGATGTCTGCAATTTGATCAGCTGTGGGTAAAATTATACCTGATATCTATGTGCTTGGTCCTGGAGTGTTGCACTGGATTGTTTGAAATGGCTATGGCACTGGTGTTGTCACAAAATATTGGAATTTTGTCGACAGAGATACCATAATCATTCAATTGGTTTCTGATCCAGAAAATCTGAGCACAGCAACTGCCAGCAGCTATGTACTCAGCTTCAGCAGTAGAAGTGGACACTGAGTGTTGCTTCTTGTTGTACCAGGAAACCAACCAACGTCCTAGAAATTGACAGGTTCCAGATGTACTCTTTCTATCAATCCTGAAACCTGCATAATCAGAATTTGTATAGCCGGTTAAGTCAAAACCAGTATTCTTAGGGTACCAAATACCTAAACCAGGTGTACCCTTAAGATATCTAAAGATTCTTTTGACGGCTATAAGATGTGATTCTTTAGGATCAGCCTGAAACCTAGCACACAAACATGTTGCAAACATAATATTTGGTCAACTAGCAGTGAGATAGAGTAATGAGCCAATCATACCTCGATAGCTTGAGATATCAACTTTCTTACCAGATTTATCCTGGTCAAGCTTAGTGGCAGTGGCCATGGGTGTCTTTGCCGGTGAACAGTCTTCTAGATTGTACTTTCTTGGAAGATCTCTGACATACTTTGACTGGCAAATGAAGATTCCATCTTCCTTTTGGCTTACTTGAAGACCAAGAAAGTAGGATAGCTCACCCATCATACTCATCTCATAATTATTCTGCATTAACTTAGAAAATCTCTTGCACAAGTTATCGTTAGTAGAACCAAATATAATATCATCAACATATATTTGAATAGATATCATATTATTATCATGCAATTTGTAGAAGGGAGTTTTGTCTATGACACCTCTAGTAAAATAATTTTCAATTAAAAACTCAGAGAGGGTGTCATACCATGTCCTTGGTGACTGCTTGAGCCCATAGATGGCTTTGAATAGGAAGTATACAAAATCAGCAAATTCTGGATTTTCAAAGCCAGGGGCTGTTCCAGATATACTTCTTCTTCCAGCTTTCCATTCAGAAATGCACTTTTCACATCCATTTGATAAACTTTGAAGTTGGAGTGTGCAGCAAATGCAAGAAATATTCTGATGGCTTCAAGATGAGCAACTGGAGCATAGGTTTCATCGTAATCAGTTCCTTCTTCCTGAGAATAACCTTTTGCAACTAGTCTGGCTTTGTTTCTCACAACAATGCCATCACCATCTAATTTGTTACGGTAGACCCATCTAGTTCCAATTGTAGATTTACCCTTAGGCCTTGGAACCAGGGCCCAGACTTCTTGTCTCTCAAATTGATTGAGTTCTTCTTGCATGGCAAGAACCCAATCAGGATCAGCAAGTGCTTCATCCACTTTCTTTGGTTCTAGTTGAGATAGAAAACCAGAGAATAGACATTCATTTGTCGTAGCACTTCTAGTCCTTACACCAACATCAGGATCACCAATAATCAGATCAAAGGGATGATCTCTGCTCCAAATCCTTTCCCTTGGAAGTTGTGTCCTAGATGATTCAGCAGTATTATCATTAGGCTGATGTGTATGACTAGTTGATCCACCAGCTCCCCCTGAGCTGTTTCCAGGTTGACTTGATGATCCACCACTAGCATTAGTGAAATCTCCAGCATTATTGCCATTCCCTCCACCATTGCCTGGATCATTATCATTGTTGTCATCACCTGTTGCTACCTCAGGTGGCACATCATCATCTGAATCAGAATCTGGATAGTTGTCAAACTTCAGAGATTCAGATGGATTAGCAGATTGTAAACTTGGGAGTTTAGTGTCATCAAATGTAACATTGACACTAACTTTCACTGAGAGAGTATCAATTACAAAAACTCTATAAGCATTATTTGTATAACCAACAAAAATTGCTTCAGATACCTTTGGCTCTAACTTGTTCAAGTTCTCTTCTCCATCCTTGAGAACATAACACTTGGCTCCAAAGACATGAAGATGTTTGACATATGGTTTCTTGTTGTTATACAGATGAAATGGAGTTTTCATATGATCTTTGTTGATCAAAGTTCTATTCTGGGTATAGCAGGCAGTAGACACAGCTTCAGCCCAAAAGTACAGTGGAAGCTTTGATTCAGCAATCATAGTCCTTGCAGCTTCAATCAGTGTACGATTCTTTCTTTCGACGACTCCATTCTGCTGTGGAGTCCTTGGTGCTGAATACTGCCTTCTAATTCCCTATTCAGAGTAATAGTTGATTAGAGTTTGATTCTTGAATTCCGTGCCATTATCTGACCTTACAGCTTTCACTGGCACACCCTTATCCAATTCAACTGACTTAATATGATCAATCACTGTCATCGGGGTTTCATCCTTAGAAGCCAGGAAGTAAACCCAAGTAAATTTTGAGAAGTCATCCACAATAACCAAGGCATATCTTCCTCCATCAGTTCATGCAACATTCACGGGACCAAACAAATCCATATGTAGTAAGTGAAGTGGACTTGTAATGGTATTGATGGTCTTGCCTTTGTGAGATGCTCTCTTCGCTTTTCCTTTCTGACAAGCTTCACAGAGATCATCAGTTGAGAATTCCAGGGAAGACAAACCTCTCACTAGATCTCTCTTGACTAGAGAGTTCATGGTTTTGAAGTTGAGGTGTGAGAGCTTCTTATGCCATAACCAACTATCTTTAGCAAACGCTTTGGCGTAGAAACAGTGAACTTCGTTTCCTGATCCTGAAGACAAATCAGCTACGAATATATTGCCTTTCATTATGCCACATAGTGAAGGACGCTTATCCTTGATATGTTTAATGATACATATCTCCTTTTCAAAATGAACTTAATATCCCTTGTCACAAAACTGACTGACACTCAGGAGATTATGTTGAAGTCCTTCAACTATAGCAATATCTTCTATGATGATCCTTCCAATTTTGTACTTGCCATATCCCACAGTACGACTTTTGCTATTGTCAGCAAAACTGACTGTTGAGCCAGCTCCTTCTCTTATGTCCTCCAGCAGGGATCTATTGCCAGTCATGTGCATTGACGCTCCACTGTCAAGCACCCAAGTAACTCGAACAACTCCACTGGAACCCTGCAAAAGACAACTTGATTAAACCTTCTTTGGGACCCACACTTGATTGGGTCCAGCAAACTTAAGGAATTGATTTCTATCAGGTAATACAACAGAGCCTCTTGGACTGATACTTGGTTCTGATTTGACTGAACTTACTTCCTTAACAACAGCCTTATAAACCTTAGTTTTAGGCTTTGGAACATAAGTCTCCTTCCTAACACGAGGAGGACTAGCAGTCTTTGATCTAGCATGTTTATTGTTTGTGTGTTGCCTAGGTGATGTGTTTTCATTTTTAGCATGCAAATTTCTAAAATAAGCAGACATCATATTGAAAGCACAAGTCATGCAATTATCAACACCACAACATTTATGACATGCATCAAAGATAGGAACAACAGGAATATCAGTCACAGTAGTAGGAACATCAATAGATTCAACTCTAACCTTGTTAACAGATTTAAAATTCTCAGTAGAATGGCATCTATTGTTCTTGTTCTTACTATTCACAAAATTATTAGGCTTGTTGAATTTAGTTCTCTCAGAGTTGACACCTAAACCAGCTTTAGGCAACCTAACATTGCCATTCACTTTGATTGGTTTCAGTGATGTCAGGATCTCATCTCTCTTCTCATCACTCTCTTTCATTTTAAGGTCTTCCTGTTTAAGTTCATATTTAATGACAACAGGAGTTTCAAACAGAGGTTCAGCTTCTGAGGATTTGAACAGGGGTTGAGGGGAATCTTTCAAAACAAAAGGAATTCCTCTCTTCTCAGCACTCTTCTCAAAGGGAGTAATGTTACTAGCCTTATCTACAGATTTGTTATAGTCAAAACCTATTCCAATAGTTCTCTTGATCTCTTGTTTATCATTAAGTTCTTTGACTATAGTGGAGGCATTTTTAAAGGCTTTACATTTCACTTTCTCAAAGCAATCTCACCTTTCTCTACAACTCTGACTTTAGCAACTTGTAACCCTAAATCCATAGTCAGTTGTTCAATTTTAGGTTTCAATACGTTTATCTCATTCATCTTATAAGCATGAATATCTAAGACTAACGTATCAATTTTAAGATTGGCAGCTTTCAACTTTTTAATAGCATCATCTCTTTCAAGTCCTAATTGCATAAAAAGTTTAGGGCATGTAGGATCTACCTGAAAGCTTCCAGCAGGAGGAGGTGAAGATGATCCAGCATTAGCCATAAGAGCAACATTCCCTAGCTGCTCCTCATCATCACTATCTGTATCATCCCAGCTTTTCCCTTCTGCCAGATAAGACTTGTTTTTAAAACTTTGACTTCCAGAAGTACCCTGATGCTTTCTCACTAGTGCATCATACTTCTGCTTCAGCTCGTCGTAGGAATCTTTTCTCTTTCCTTGAACCTTGGGCTGCTTGCATTCAGTTGCAAAGTGTCCTGGTTCACCACAGTTAAAGCATTTGAAATTGCTTCTATCCACCATCCCAGTCTTGTATCCCCCTTTGCTCATAGAAGATGAGTAACCTCCTTTTTGAAAGCTGTTGACTGTAGGTTAGTACTTGTAGGAGGGGTTCTTCCTGAATCTCATGTTTCCAAACTTCTTGGCAAACAGTGATAGAGATTGATCTTCTAATTGCTCTAGCTCTTCCATTGTATAGAACTCTTCATCACCACTAGAAGAAGCAGTCTGACCCATCTCAGGTACAACAAATTCCTGAGTGGTTTTAGAAGGAACAACAACATCCTTCTTTTCTTCCGGTGTAGGTGATTCAACAACTAGAGCTCTTGAATGGTTCAGTGTTTTACCCCAGCCATATCTCTGCTTACTTTGAACTTGCTCGAGTTCATAAGTTTTCAAAACTCCGTAGAGTCTTTCCAGAGTAATCTCATTCAGATCTCTGCTTTCCCTGATTGCAGTGATTCTGTGTTCCAGATGTTCAGAAAGTGGTAAGAGAAACTTCATGTTGACCTCCTTCTTGTCGTAGTATTTTCCATTCAGATTTAAATTATTAATCAGGTTATTAAGTCTGATAAACACTTCTGAAATCCCTCCTCCGGGATTGGAACCAAACTGTTCATACTGAGCCATCAGTATCTCTTTCTTGTTTTCTCTGACTTCATCTGAGCCTTCGTTTATAATCTCTAACGTATCCCAGATTTGCTTTGCGTTCGTACAATTTACAACAGCATTGTACATTACTGGATCTAGAGATTCCACCAAAATCAGTTGAAGAGCGTCATTTAAGTTCATCTGTTCACTCTCTTCATCTGTGTACTCATGAAGTTCTTTCGGAATAGTCTGATGAGGTATTAACACACCATTTTCTTCGTGTGCTAATATGACTTTCATCGGAATAGAAACACCTTTGTTTAATATCCCGATATATTTTCCTGTTGGCGGTGCGGAGGAATAACAACATATGCCTCTTCCATAGGCCAAAGTGTTCCTTGTTGAACGGTGGGATTTTAATGCTACTGATCTTTTGTGTACTCATGTTTAAGGATTTGAAGTGAATAGTGTTTGGATGAGATTTGGATTTTTGAAAGAAAAATATTTTAAATCAGAATTAATTTTTTGAATAAAATTAATTCGAATAAAAAATATTTGGACGTTATAGAGTGTGTATAGGATCTGATACGGAAAAATGGTATCAACCGCTATGATGCCAATTGTTAGGTCCTGAAACGATTGTAGAAGGGGGGTTGAATACAATCGTCACTAAAAATCGCGGCGGAATAATCTGATTTGAAATAAACTTGTTAATCAGATTTTAATTAATTAATATAACAATTTTTAAGTCATTATATAATTAATATGGTTCGTTTTAATGTCCACTAAAGTTCGTAGAATAAATTTGACAGGATGTATTCTAACTTAGTGATTAAAACAACCGAGTGATCAAAGCACAGAAAACTGTTGATATAACAATAGCAAGTTACAAACAACTTGAAAGCTTTTACAATGCTTGAACACTTACAAATGAAGAAGTGAAGCCATATTTATAGGCAAATCACTTGGATCTAGGTATGACAAAGAAAGGAATGACTTTCTAGCTTAGGAATGACATTACAATGGAAGATATGACATTATTACACAAAGCCATGCCATAAAACAAAGAAGGAATGACATTTAAAAGGAATGCCATACTGCCAGGGTATGACTTTATTCCTTGGCCACTACTCTTCATTTGGCATGACTTAACCAAAGAAAGCCATTCGGTTGAGCCTTATATGACATTATAAGTCATATACATGCAAGTCATACACACAAAGCAACAAAGCCTAATCAAAGGACACGGTATGACTTTTTTAAGTCATACCAGACAAAGCCTAATGCAAGCAAATGGTACGACTTTTATTTTGAAAGTCATACCGACTGAATAAGTCATGTAGAGTGCATCAGAATGACATATAAAAGCCATGCTGAGAAAGCCTACTCAACTTGCACGGTATGACTTTCCCTAGGAATGTTATACCGAGCCAAATATGCATTAAAACAATTGATTTAATTGAATAAATACTTAATAATTACTCACTTAATTATATGAATTATATAAATTCATAAATTAAATTAATTCGAAGGTGAATCAATTTAATAAATAAATTATACAACTAATTTAATTATTTTGATAAATGAAATAATTAAAGAAATATTTATTAAATTATATTTCTTCAACAGCAGGGACTCCAGGATTTGATGAACGTTGTAGATCTTCGTCTAGATTGAACGGCCACTTATATTTGATGCAGAATACTTAATCAGAGCAGCTGACACACAAATGTACTGCCTGGTTCATATGTATCTAGCTGAATTGAATATTCTTTATCAAATAAACATTTGAGATGTGGCTTGTTCGTTGAGTCTTTGTCTTCGTAGTTCTTCTTCATAAGTAACAATAGTATGGAATCTTCTGAATAAATAAAGTATTAAAAGTTTATACCTTCTGGACTTCTAGACGTGTTACAAAAGATTATTTGTACACTGAGGCTTGAACATATTAATGAACTTCTTCCAGTGGTGTGCAGCAGCATCCTGAAATTCTTCAGACATATAATTTCAATAACTCACTTGACGTTCTTCGTACGGATTCCTTCAACAGTACTTGCTATTTACCTTGCTTTCTTATCAGAGTTGAGTTGTTACCTCTTTAATTACAAATAGGCTAAACATATGCCTTTCAGAATTGTTCTATTTCAGTTAAGTTGTAAATAGATTTATTTATTTGGTTATTAGTTATTCTTCTTATCGAGGTTTAATTGATAATGTAGTTTAAGTTGTAATAAGATTGTAAGTTTTGGTTTCTGATTTCAATGCTCTAACCTATTAGTGATCCTGTTTTTAGGGGGTCAAAGTGATTTTGATTTTAATCTTTTTTAAAATTTCCAGATTTTCAAATATCTGTTTTACCTTCTTCCGTAACTACAGGTTTTTAAATGATTTTTGATTTAGTGGCACCAAATCCAGACCCCCGGATTTGAGGGCTGTCACAAATTCGCTACGTCTCTCTTCAAACCCATTTCACAGTCTCAGTTGCCCTATAGGTACTCTCTCTCTCACCCCGTATCACTTTTTGATTTTTGTTTGAGATGTATGAATGTGTTTAGAGTTCTGTTTTCCTATTCTCCATAGCTCTTTTGTTTACAACCTGACTATGGGTTATTCTTGTAATCACGTGGGTTGTGAGTTTTAGGGATGCATGTTTAATTCAGTTTATTTTTTGCTTAATGTTTGGTAATATGCATGTTTTTAGGTCATATTTGTTTGTGGGTTATGTTTGTGGGTGTTGTATTATTTGTGGGTTATGATTTTTTTATGTCTCTTGCTTCATATTTTGCTAATTGGGGTGATTGAAGTGTTTATCTATTAGCATTTGTGTGTTATGGGTTATGTGACATGTTTTTAGGTCGTATTTGTTTGTGGGTTATGTTTGTGGGTGTGCTTTGATCTTTTGAAGGGGCAACAGAGGTTTTAATGTTTGTGGGTTATGAGTTCTTAAGTGTCTTCCTTAATATTTTGGTAATTTGGATTTTTGGAGTGTTTATGTGTTACCATATATCAGTGTCTTGTTCATGTTTTTGTTAACTTAGGTCTTATTAATATGTTTTTGGTTATATCTTGTAGAAATTAATTATGGCCCCTTCAAGGAAACCAATGAGGACAACATCTGGTCCCACTACCACTACCACCAACCTTTTCAAGGCATTAAAAAGAAACAAATCGGTGGAGACATGCGGGGTAAAAGAGAAGTCAAAAAAGAATGTGGTGCAGCCTTCCCCTCAAAATTCCTCTCCTCAGTCCATAAAGAAAAAGGCCATTTCTACCCGCCTACAACAACAATTGAACAAGAAGAGGAAACGGGTGGAAGAACCAGTGGTTAATAAAGAAGAGTTAAGCTATTAAAACGGGGTGCAGTTGCGATGCATAGGATTGTTAGGAGAAAGATGTTGGGAATTAAATCAACAGTGAGTTTGAACGCAAAGGGTGAGTCGTACGGTAGCACTGCCACAGAGATGCAATCTTACATTGGGGTTCTTGCAAGAACTAAGACCCCTATTTGGTATGAAACTTGGAAACGAGTGACAAAAGAAAGAAAAAACATAATATGGGATTGTGTGCAAGTAAAACCGATTCCATGACACTTTGTGTTACTAACATCTCTAATTTTTATTCATTGTTGAAGACTTACTTACTTATTAAACATGTTTATGATTGTTGTTGGCATTTGATGTGCCATTAACAGCAAGGAGGATTGTGTTAAAATCTGCTTGCCAAAAGTGGAGGGAGTTCAAGAGCCGTTTAACAACGAGTTATATTCTTCCTTTTCGTGAACAACCTGAGTTGCTTGCACATCCACCGACAGACTATTCATTTATTGAGAAGGCACATTGGGACATTTTTGTGGCCGATCGTTTATCTAAAGATTTTCTAGTGAGTTCAAAAAAAATTTTGATTACAAATTGATGCATGCTTAGTGGTGTGTGCTAATATGTTTGATATTCTTTTGTAGGAATTACACAATAAGCAGAAAGGTAGAAGGAGCTGGAATCTATATGGTCACTACATGTCTCGGAAGGGTTATGCCAACTTGGAACAAGAAATTGTAAGTATCAATATAGTCGTTTTTATCCACTTGACATTGTTTAATAATGTTCAGACATTAATTTTTTAAACTGCTCATACATGTCAGTTTGGTGGTGATCCTGAAATGGAGATAGACCGGTCAAGTACATGGCTCCGTGCACGGTGTGATAAAGATGGGAATTATAAGTCGAAAGAAATTGAGACCATTGCTGAAGATATTGTAAGGGCCTGTTAATAATAAATTTTTTATAAGTGTGTTATTTCTATGTTCCATCTATACATGATAACATAGTTAAATTGTGTTTAGGTTAAAGTGTTATTCTTGTGTTCAAGTATGGCTTATAAATGGTGATTTGAATATATAGATTTCCATGTATTTAAAGTGTGTTGTTTAATATAAGAGAAGATGATGTAGAAAGTTCATGATGGGGATTCGACAGAGGTAGGCATGGAGGATGTTGACCAAGGTTCTTGGGAATCCTGAGCATCGTGGACGGGTCTGTGGTCAAGGGAGTTATGTTAAACAGTCTGTCTACTTCAATCTTCCCAGACAAAAGAGAAAACACCGAACAATTGAAGAGAAGATCCAGAATGTTATTCAAAAATTTATGACAGAAGAGACTGATAGGATTATTCGAGACAGAGATGCCTTTTGGGCTGCAGAAATGACGAAGCTCAAAGAAGCTTTAGGTTTAAAGAAATTGTTTGCTGATGAGAGTCCAAATATTGGTTCACAACAAGGAAGTTGTTCGAAAGGAGGAGTTGCTAATTTGGAGTTGGAGTTACTAGTTGCGAGAAAGAAACTAGATCTCGGTGGAGATCAAGGTCTGCTGAAGAAAAAGATGCTGAGAAGGATGAGGTTGTAGAGAAAGATGTTGCTGAAGAGAAGAATGGGGTTGAAGATATACAAAGGGAGGAAATTGGTGAAGAGAAGGGATCTGAGGTTCTTGAAGTTGTGGACAACCCAGTGGACAACCCATAAACCAACGTCCTTCTATATGGGGAATTGTTCATTGAAACCCCCACAAATGTTATTGCTCATGAAACAGTTGACATGGTTTGTAATGTTCTTCATGGAAAGCGAATTGGAAAAGATAATGCACAAGTCTCCATTACTCATGTAATTCAAGGAGCTGCTCACATCCCGTTTCCAATCGAAGATGAGATCACTACTGTGGAACAAGAGGATATTTATTGCGTGGCCAAGAAACCTCTTACAGGAAGTGAATGCAGCTAGTGATGATATGGTGAAACCTCGAACCGTGAAGGTACTTTTGATACCCTAACTTTTCTTTGTCACTAATCATGTTAAGTATTAAACTAAAAATAGAGGTTGAATAATATAAGGTAATTGTTGTATAGCCCTCTTATATGTATTGAGGTACTTAATTTTCATTTTATTTATTTTCATGTATGTGGGTATCCATAATTAAGAAAATATGTTATCTAATAAGATAAATTATTAACATATATTTGGAATTATATATATATCTATGCTTAAATTTTTTATCAATATTAAATTTTCCATTTCTCAAATCACTCAGCGGGTCTATTTTAGTTTTGTTTTCTAATTTTTTTTTCCAATTTTTCTTTACAGGGAGGCAAGAAATTTAAAGAAAATGAAGAAGATTAATGAGTTGGTCTCGGAACCGATTATGTTGTTACCATCGGCCCTGACTTTCCTCCAACTTTAAAGAAATTATGGCTTTGGGCAAGTGATACTTTGAAAGATGGTCGCTCATACTCTTTTCAGTTATCCTAGGAAGCTTTTGGATCGACTGATAAGCAGTGTTTGTTTAAATCATACTTTAAAGCTTTGTGTTTTGGAGGTGAAATTTTAGGAGGGGTCATTTGCATGTTTATATCAAGTAAGTGCCAAAGTTGTAATTTTTCCCTATACTTAGTTCCTGAATGCAATTTATGCCTTTTAGTGATGATTGTTTACTTCTTTTTATGTAGTGTATTCCAAGATAATTTGAGAAAGCACAAAATGACAGACATGATAACATTTGTTAATCCGGCCAAGATTGGCGCCATCGGTTGTGTGTTATTTTACACTAACTATAAGAAAGATTGTAGAAGGGGGGGTTGAATACAATCTTTTACAAATTAAAAGATTCAAGAACAAGAACACTTAAAAACAGTAAATCAGAAAAACACCAAGTATTAAAAATGCGGGTGGATTGATTGATCCACCCGTGAGATTTTATATAGAAGAATCTGTGGATTGATTACAATTCGCACAGCTGCAGGTTCATCACTTGAACAGTTTCTAACTCTCAGATTTTCTGTCAAGTATTCGAACAAATTCAACTGATGCTGCTAACTTGGTTATAATCTCCAAGTTTTACAAAGCTTTTAACTAGAATATAAATTGTGCACTCTAATCTAAACTATGCTGCACATCTTTGTCTTATGCAAGCTCTCTGTGATGTCTTCATCTTTGACCATCATCTTGATTTGATCCAGATTGCATTGATGAGATAAGAATGTTTCTGGTTCTTCTTTATTATCCTAATCAGGCTTCCATGTCTATTTTGGTGTAATTCGATCCATGTGACCTGTCAGAATTAAGTTCTAGTCACTTTCAACTGCTATTTGCTTCATCAGTTGAAAGTGGCTTCATCAGTCGAACGAATTACAGACTTCATCAGTTGAGTCCTGTTCTAGTCTCATCAGTTGAATACTTTAGCTTCATCAGTTGAACACTTTGTCTTCATCAGTTGAATGCTTGGTCTTCATCAGTTGAAACATGATCCAGTCTTCATCAGTTGAATGGTTACAACTCATCAGTTGAATATCCTTCACTTAGACAAAATTACATGGCACTGGATATTTACAATTAGCCACCCTATTTTATCCATCCGTTGATAATTCTCACAAACAAGAAATGTAACAATTACAACTGAATTTTGATAAAGATTCTAACTAGAACATGCTACAGAGTGTTTATGATATCATCAAAATTATTAATTCCTAACAATCTCCCCCAATTTATGACTGGAGAAGATGCAGACATAAATTCTACACTTGATGATAACAAAACACAAATAAAACAAAATACAAAATTTAAATGCAAGAGATAGAAAATTTTACAGATGATTTTGCTCCTCTAGTATGAGCAGTTTACTTGTTCCTAGAAGATCTTCTTCTTCTGGACTTAAGTTTTTCTTCAAGAATATCAATCTGTTTCTAAAATATCCTGTAGAACCATTCTTCATCACTATCTTGTCTGTTGAGCTTGGATTGGAGAGTCTTCAGAGTGTTCAGGCTAGCAATTTTGAGTTGATCTTTAGGTCTCAAAAATCTCCTAACACCTTGGTTGTACCTGAACTCCATAATTGGGGTTGGCTCATGGTGAATTTTCTTTCCAATGTAGGGGATTTTCAGTCTTCTTTGCAAGCTAGCATCTGAGTTCCATTCTTTCCTGATTTCAAGAATTTTCTTTAACACCATTTGTTTGGCTGGTGGTGTAAATCCTCATGTTCTCTTCATAGTAGTATAGATCTTTGTGAGAGAGCTGAATCCTTCAGAACTCAGAACTCTGTGAAGAGGCCAGGTGACATCACCTTTACTTTTATATGAGAAAATCAATCTTTCAGGAAGCTTAGAAGTTGGCTCTATTCCTCTCACTTCATGAAGATCATTCAAATCAAGCTCCAGCTCAGAAATTTCTTCAATATTTTCTATGACAAGATAGTCATATGCATTCTCAGGTTCCTTAGGAGGTTTTGGAGGGTTAGCCAATTTCTTTGCCACTGTTTTCCCTTTCTTCTTTGGCCTTGAGGTTTCTTGGACAAGAAAAGCTGGGATTGGTATATTTTCAAGCTCAATTGTCTCCTCCTTAGGTATGATTGGCTCTTCATGGTAGTTGGTGTCTGAATGTATAACTGGGGTGACATTGATTGGAGAAGAAGGCTTTGATAATGGTACAGACTTTTCTGGCTCTTCTTCTCTTCTCTTGGCAGCCTCAGGCATCTTTGATCTAGTTTTGACTTTCTTCTTCTTTGGAGGATTTTCAAGAACAATCCTGTTTTCATTTTGAAGAAGTTCAGCTTCCAATTCCTCTTCTATCTCAATTGCATACCTTTCATCAACCTCTATTTTTTTATTCATAGAGAGTTGTGATTCAAATTCTATTCTTTCACATTCTCTGGCCACCTCTTCAGCTTTTGCAAATGAGTAATGAGGATGGCCAGTTCCAATAAATAGCTTTTGGCCTTCTCTGTAGATGATGGCAAAATGAGCTTTTAAAGCCTCATCTATGGAATCCTTGTAGCTCTTGATTTCTTGGCCCAGAAACTTGTATTCATTTTTGTCAGGCCTGGCTGGAGGAAAATAGATTGAGCGTGAATCTTTGCCAGGCCTTGAATAACCACAGTTGATTGGAGATAGGATGGCCTTGAATTCATTCAAGCTAGATGGCTCACCCTTCTCTTTATTTGAAGGAATAACAATCTCAGGTGTGATTACCCTGATAATTGTTGTTGTGGTTGGAAAAGAGGTTGGGACTGTTGTGCTTGATTATCCAATCTTGCAAAAGCTTGAACGGAAGACATTCCATGAGTGAAAGTCTCAGGATCAAGTGGCACACTGTCCAAAATGGCTCTATATTCTGCTTGAAAATCTTTCTCACTTGATCCTTCACTGACACCTGCATTTCTCCTATAATCTCTCTTTTCTTGCATCAAGGGCTCCCCTTGGCTCCCCTTGTCTAAAGGGCCACTCATTATCTCTCCTTTTTCCCGGCTATAAGAAATAGCCAGACTCTCCAGACCCTCTCCTTTTGCCAGCACCCAAGGCTGCCTCTCCACTCCTTGACTCACTTCACTCAAGCCTAAAAGTGTTTGTGCTATGATGTGATCAACTACTGTAGAGGATGGTAGATCATTTGAAGTACTAGTAGTTGTCAACTGATGAGAGACATCAGTTGAAACAATCATAGAAGAGGCTTTCAACTGATGAAAGTTGTTAAGCGCATCAGTTGAAGGACAAACACTGTTCAACGGATGAAGGAGATCCGTTGAAAATAAAGAAGAAATAGGCAAAGAAGCTGTGATAATTGAGTCTGTGGTGATTGATGTCAAGGAAAAATCCACAGAACTCATTGTCACAGAAGAAGAAATTGTATGAGAAAGATCCAACAAATCATCAATTTGATGATGATCAATCTCTGAGAGGGGCTTCTCCAAGAAGTCTAAAGATGGAGAATTTACAGTTGTGGTGTGAATTTACTCCACATCCACAGAAGAGTAGGAGATAGTGTTTGAGGTGTAGAAATAGTAAGATCAAAGATGTATGAAATAGGTTGAGAAGTAGAAGGGGGCTGTGACTCCACATTTCCTGGAGTCACATCAAGCTGACTATGAGAAATAGAAGGCATAAAATCAATGATTTTAGCCTGAGAAGTGTGTGCAGTGTGCTTAGATTTATCAGCCTTTAACTTCTTTCTCCCATAGGCTTTTATGGGTGATTGAGTGTCCCTCCCCCTATTTTGATGTGTCCCTGGATGGGGACTATTTTCAATAGCAACATCCTTTTGGGAGGATGCTGCTAGGGATGAGCTTGATTCCTTATTAATCTCTACAGTCTTTTGGGAGACTACAGAGTGGCTAGGCTGGTTATCACTCACCTCTCCAACCTTATTCTTAGGGCTTCTTTGATGTTCACCCTGTCCCTCCCCCTCACAACCACCAATCACACTCCCCTCAGTTGTGTGTTTCTTGGTTTTTACAACAGGTACCTTTTGGGAGACACCTGAGGTTTTTTCTTTGACTTGGATTTTGATGGTGGTGCCACTTGGGAAGGCTAATGTGGGTCATTACCAACAGCCATTGTGACAGAAGGCGAAGAAGTAGGTGGTTGAGTAAGAGTTGAGGGAAAACCAAATACCTATTTTTCTTTACCATCTTTCATGATTGGCAGATAGACCACCTCTTGAGAGGGGTATAAGTTCATCCTTGAGAGGTCTTTAAACACTCTCTTTTCCTGCACAAAACTTGGAAGCTTAGCTTCTCATTCACATGATTGGCTAGCATCATGAGGTAACATAATATATGTTGTTAGGTCTATCAGTTCTATCACCTAGTTTCTCCCCAATTTCTTGGATCATCAAACCACCAAAATTAAAGTACTCATTAGTCAAGAACATATAAAGCATCTGCAAAATTTGGGAAGTAATAGCATCAAAATTACTAATTTTGCCAGAAAAAGCTTTAACAAATGCATCACACAAATAACTCCATTCTCTCCTAAGCCCTTTTCTAACTATCTTGCCTAAGGCGGAAGTAGGTAAAGCATAGTTCATGGCATTAAGCAGATTAACTAATTGAATATCACTAGGCAAAGAAGTAACAGTATCTTCAGGTATGTTAAAGAATGCTTTCATGATATCACAATTAACAGTATGCATTTCATTTTTAAGAGAGAAGGTTATAGTTTCATCCTCGCTATTGAATTCAGCCGTAGTCCAAATCTCTTCCACCACTTCATGATAGATAGTGGGAGTTGAAAGCATGGCATATGAGAGTTGCCTTACTTTGATGAACTCCATCATTTTATGGAATTCCTTCTCTTCAACAGCTTCTGTGTTTACAAAGTACGCAAAGTTGTTCTTCTCATAGATGAACCCAGTTGGAGATGTGTACTTCTTCATTGGTGCCATTGTTATTACAGAGAAGAGCTTTGAACAAAATAAGATTTTCTTTTGCACATAGAGAGAGAGAGAGAGAGAGAGAGAGCTTTGTGAATTCGAAAGAGTGTGATGAAAATAAATGAAAATAAACTGAAAATACTTATATACTTTCACAGAAAATTGCTGTGATTGGCTGAGAAATTACCGTTGAGAAGTAATAACTTTAATTTTACTCAGCAAAAATTACACACACGATTGTATGTATAAAGTAGAGGAGAGATAAAAGTAATTTCAACGGCTCAGATCTGATAATTGTTTCAATGGATGAGATAGGCGCCTCGTTCAACTTCTTATTCAACTAATGAGGATCAGTTGAAAGTGTTTTCAACTGATGTCATGAGTTGAACTAAAAAACACGGCAATAGAGTATTGTTTCAACGGCTGAGCTTGGAGATCATCCGTTGAAACAGTACTTCAGTATAAGAAAATTCTACTATCTCATCAGTTGAAATATTACACATTCTATCCAGAGTCATAACTAAATTAATTTTGAGAAATTAAATTTAGCTAAACTCTGGCTGCCAAAACACAGACAAATTCACCATAAATTAGGAGAAATTTAACATACCTAATTTACTTACCAACCTTGTGAATGTAGATTCATCAAGAGGCTTTGTAAAAATGTCTGCAATTTGTTCTTCACTTGGAACAAAGTGCATTTCAACAGTACCATCCATCACATGTTCTCTTATGAAGTGATACTTGATGTCAATATGCTTGGTTCTTGAATGCTGCACTGGATTTTCAGTTATAGCAATAACAATGGTGTTGTCACAGAATATTGGGATTTTTAAGAGATTTAAACCATAATCAAGTAATTGATTTCTCATCCACAATATTTGTGCACAACAACTTCCAGCTGCAATGTATTCAGCCTCAGCTGCAGAGGTTGAAACATAATGTTGCTTTTTACTAAACCAAGAAATTAGTCTGTCTCCAAGAAATTGACATGTTCCTGTTGTATTTTTCCTATCAATTTTGCATCCTGCAAAATCAGCATTTGAATATCCAATTAGATCAAATCCAGAGTCTTTAGGGTACCAAATACCAAGATTTGGTGTTCCCTTAAGATATCTGAATATTCTTTTAATAGCAATTAAATGTGATTCTTTAGGATCATCTTGGAATCTAGCACAGAGGCATGTAGAAAACATAATATCAAGTCTACTAGCTGTCAAGTATAGAAGAGAACCAACCATGCCTCTATAATTAGAGATGTCCACAGATTTCTCATTAGGACTTAACTCCAATTTAGTGGCAGTTGGCATGGGGGTCTTAGCTTCTTTGCAATCCATTAAATTAAACTTTTTAAGTAAATCATAAATATACTTAGTTTGATTTATGAATATACCTTTCTTTACTTGTTTAACTTGTAAGCCAAGAAAGTAGGTGAGCTCTCCTATCATGCTCATTTCATACTGACTTTTCATTAGATTAGCAAACTTTTTGAAAAGTTTCACATCTGTAGATCCAAAAATCATATCATCTACATAAATTTGAACTAGGATAAAAGCACCATTCACATTTCTGTAAAATAATGTTTTATCCACAGTTCCTCTAGAAAAATGATTATCTAATAAGAATTGAGATAGAGTGTCATACCATGCCCTTGGTGCTTGCTTTAAGCCATAAAGTGCTTTTAATAAAAAGTAAACATACTCTGGAAAATCTGGATCTTCAAAACCAAGAGGCTGACTCACATACACCTCTTCTTCCAGTCCACCATTTAGAATAGCACTTTTGACATCCATTTGGTAGACTTTAAAGTTTGCATGAGCAGCATAGGCCAAGAAGATTCTTATGGCTTCCAATCTTGCAACTGGTGCAAAAGTGTCATCAAAATCAATTCCTTCAGATTGAGAGTACCCTTTAGCCACAAGCCTTGCTTTGTTTCTAGTGACAACTCCATTCTCATCCATTTTTTTTCTGAATACCAACTTTGTGCCTACAATTGTTCTATTCTTAGGCTTGGGTACCAGCTTCCATACTTTGTTCCTCTCAAATTGATTTAACTCTTCTTGCATAGCAAGAACCCAATCAACATCTTTGAGAGCATCTTCTATTACTTTAGGCTCATCCTGTGAAAGAAATGCACTGTACAAGCATTCATCTTGAGTAGCTCTCCTGGTTTGTACAGATGCATTTGCATCACCAATTATTAATTCAAAAGGATGATCCCTAGTCCATTTTCTCTGAGGTGGAAGTAATTGTCTTGATGATGTAGCTTCATTGTTGTAGTTCAGATTTCCATGTTGAAAAGCTCCCCCTAAATTTGACATCTCATTATTCCCAAATTGATTGGAATTCTGAGACACTATCTCAACTGATGAATCTAGAGGAGTTTCAACTGATGCTTCCAAAGTAGTTTCAACTGATGCTTCCAAAGTAGTTTCAATTGATGCTTCAGCTGAGTTTTCAATGGCTGTTGTCTTATGTGCCATGTTCCAGCATTCTGAATAGAGTCATCACACTCATCATCACTATCATATAGATCACCTTCACCTTCATTTTCAAATCTGAGATTGGCATGAAATCCTTCATCTGACAGACCTTGAATCTTTTTATCATAAAAAACTACATGGATTGATTCCATAACAATGTTGGTTCTCAGATTGTATACTCTAAATGATTTTCCATTAGAGTATCCAACAAAAATTGCTTCATCTGCTTTGGCTTCAAATTTTCCAAGATTTTCACCTTGATTCCTTAGAACATAGCATTTACATCCAAATACATGTAGAAAGCTAATTGTTGGCTTCTTTCCTTTAAAAACTTGAAAGGGAGTCAGATTGTGAGATTTGGTTATTAGAGAAATGTTTTGAGTGAAGCAAGCAGTGTTCACAGCCTCTGCCCAGAAATAGGTTGGGAGTTGTGCATCATTAATCATGGTTCTTGCAGCTTCAATAAGAGTTCTGTTTTTCCTCTCCACTACACCATTTTGTTGTGGAGTTCTTGGTGCAGAGAATTCATGAATAATTCCCTTATCTACACAGAATTCCTTCATTACTGAATTTTTGAATTCAGTCCCATTATCACTTCTTATTCTCTCAACTTTGACATCTGGATTGTTGTTTAATGTCTTGATGTGATTGATAATGATTTTCCCAGCTTCATCCTTAGAATGCAGGAAGAAAGTCCAAGTAAATTTTGAAAAATCATCAACAATCACTAGACAATACTTGCTTTTGAAAGAGCTTCTCTTTTGCTTTCCTTGCTGACATGCTCCACACAGACCAACTTTGAACAATTCCAACTTTGGAATTCCTCTGACCAAATCCTTCTTTACCAACTCATTCATTGTCTTGAAATTTAAATGAGACAATCTTTTGTGCCATAGCCAACTATCATCTGAGCTTGCTTTGTTGAGAAAACAAGTGATTGATTCAGACGTGATAGAATTGAAGTCAGCTACATACACATTCCCTTTTCTTTGTCCAATTAGGACCACATTGCTGTCATCTCCTTTGGTGACAACATAGGCTGCAGGAGTGAATTTAACTTTAAAACCTTTGTCACAAAGCTGACTGATGCTAAGCAAGTTATGCTTAAGACCAGACACCAATTCCACTTCATCTATGATGACATTCTCTTTTGCTATCAAGCCATATCCCATAGTATACCCTTTGCTGTCATCTCCAAAGGTAATACTAGGGCTAGCTTTCTCCATAAATCTTGTGAGCAGGGAGGGATCACCAGTCATGTGCCTAGAGAAGACAATTTCAAAACAAATCAAGTTGACTTTGGTACCCAAATTGCTTTGGCTCCAGATTTGTTAGTCTTAACAGCTTTTCTTTCATTTTCAACTTTTCCCTTGGATTGAAGTGGTTCAATCTTTGGTTTTGGTTGAGAAATTGGAATATTAACATTGCTTTTAAACACGGGTATTTGAGGCATGCATACATTGTTAATATCATGCAAGTTTGAATGGAATTGAGGCATATTAAAAGCATTGAAATATGGATTGAACATATATGTAGGGGTGTGCATGGTGCGGTTTGGTGCGGTTCTGGACATTAACCGTAACCAAACCGTAACCAAACCGTTGAATGCGGTTCGGTTCGGTTAATTATCATTAACCGTAACCACACCAATTAAAACGATTTTTTGGTTGCGGTTAACCATTAGTCGGTTGCGGTTTTTTTTCGGTTCTACTGTTGTCCATAATAATTTATTTTTTTTAAAAATATAAAATTTTCATAAACATGTACAGCCTGTTCGGTTACTCATGTTTCCATATATGAGGATATAGGAAACATTACATACTTTCATCTAAAAAAACTTAATACACAATAAAAACTAAAACATACATATTTCAACCAGAAATTAGATGATGTCAAGTCAATATAATTATCCAAAAATAACTAATCATAAAATTCAAATAAAAAGTCTTCAAAAAGTATATAAATAAAAAGAGTAGAATAGGTTTCATAATAAAATTTGATTAGCAGATTAACAACATAAATATTTCTGCTCTGTGGCAAACTACAGTAGTCCTAGTCTTCGAGTAAGCGCTCCACCAAATATTTAGGTGCCCTTTTAGTTATTTAAGTGACTCAATAAGTGAGTGTCTCTGGACAGGAAGCCTCGATATAAAATAAGATGTGAAGTGTAAAAATGATTGAGGTGCTTTATTACTATTATTTATATATATATATATATATATATATATATATATATTTATATATATATATAAATATAAATATATATATATATATATATTTATATATATATATAAATATAAATATATATATATATATATATATATATATATATATATATATATATATATATATATATATTTCGGTTCGGTTAATTTCGGTGCAGTTTTAGCATAAAACCGCACCATTAATTTCGGTTTTTTATTTCGATTATTTTCGGTTTGGTTTTTCTCGGTGTGGTTTTTCGGTTTTTTCAGGGTTTTTTTGCGGTTTCCGTTTTTTCTCCTCACCCCTACATATATGGCATGCTAGACTGAGAGTATGGATTGTGAGGCAATAAACCAGGCATCATGTTCATAGCAGATAAATTCATGTAAGGAACATATGATATTGAAATAGGCAAGGATGAATTAGGAGCAATTACAGTTTTACAATTAGCAGACAAATGATTGACACTACCACATTTACTGCAAGTTTTCCTAGGAGCACTAGCATTGGGAGTGTAATTAGTGTGCTTATTGACTCCAATTTTACCATTCTTATTTCTCTTTTTCTTTTTAGTCTTTTCTGATTTAGACTCACTAGCATCCAATTTCCTCTTAGTCTTACTACTAGAATTGTGAGTGTTGTTCACACTCCTACTTGTCTCAGAAGAATTACTCTCACCTTTAACAAATTTTTTTTTAATAGGGCCATATTTCTTGTTCAATTTCTTGAGAGCTTTCTTGTCAACTGAGGAACTCTTTTTCAACGGATGACTTTCCTCAATTGAAGATTTAGATTTCAACTAATGATCATCATCTGTATTATCATCAGTTGAACCAAAATCTGAGATCTCAAGAACTTTCTTGTCTCTCTTCCACTCATTCTCAACAAACATTTCTCTGCCTTGAATATTGATAATGTTTGTTGAAACATCTCTTCCAGATTTCCACCTGGCAATTATCTCTTGTTCCTTATCAAGCTGTTTTCTTATGATCTCTTCTCTTTTCAGAACAGCCAAAAGATCATTTTTGGCTGTCTGACACTTAATTTTCAGTTTCTCAAACTCAATAAATTGAGCTTCTAGAGCACTATTTCTGTCACTAAGAAAGGTGTTAGCTTCCTTAATTTTACTGTTTTCCTTAATGAGAGACTTAAAAAAGACATGCAAATGATACAATTCTGTAGACATTTCATTTATAGTAGCATTGCATTCATCTTTAGTTAACTCAACTAAGTTAGTGGTAAATACCTGACTACTGTTTCTAGTGTTTTCCTCTTGATCTATGGAGTTGGCCATTAGTGCAAGATTGACAAACTCCTCTTCTTCATCAGAATCATCCCCAGCTGCCCAGTCATCCTTTGGAATGAATGCTCTTTCTTTTTGTTTGAGAAGTTAATAATATTTCTTTTTGTAGTCAATGCTTTCACTTGACCTCTTCTCAACTTTAGGCTTTCTGCATTCATTTGCAAAGTGACCTGCATTCCCACAGTTGAAGCACTTGAACTTAGATCTATCTACCATGCTTCTGTCAGACTTGGGATTGCCTTTAAATGATTATGCAAGGTTACAATTCTTTTTGAATTTTAGCTTGGAGAATCTTCTTGACAGAAAGGCTAGGTGCTCATCAATTCCATCACTTTCTTCACCAGAATCAGTTGCATCTTTTGCCTTTCCTTTTCCTTTGCTAGATTCTGTGCTTTCTTCTTTGACTAGCTTCTCAGTTTCTTCATCTTGAGATTTTCCTTTATCCTTGACATGGTTCCTTTAACCTTGACAGGGTTATCAGAGATGCAACTAGAGCCACAGATGAATGTCCTTTCTTTTGACTCTTTTTTATCTCTTCATCTTGCACCATTTCAAGCTCATAAGTTTTCAAGGTTCCATACAGTCTCTCAAGAGTATAGTCTTTAAATTCTTGAGTGTTTCTAAGAGAGACTGTCATGGGTTTCCATTCTTTAGGAAGACCTCTTAAGAATTTCAAATTTGAATCCTTAACTTGGTATATTCTTCCAAAAAGCTTTAGACCATTTAATAGTTTTTGAAATCTGTTAAATGTGTCACTCAAGCTTTCACCAGACTTGAAATGGAATGACTAATATTGTTGAATCAGCAACTACATTTTGTTCTCTCTTACTTGCTCATTTCCTTCACAGATGGTTCTGATGGTGTCCCAAATTTCTTTGGCACTTGTGCAACTGATAACACTATTAATCATTTCTTGATCCAAACCATTAAACAAAAGGTTCATGGTTTTCTTATCCTTGTGTACTTCTTCAGTGTATTCTTGAGAATATTCATGGATAGGTTTGGGAATCATTTTGCCTACCATGTCTTCACCATCAGCTCCAATACTGGTACAGACCTTCATGGGAACATGAGGTCCTTTCTCAATGCAGTTTACATAACTTTCATCAATTGACAACGGATGCAAATGCATTCTCACTTTCCAGTGAAAATAGTTGTCTTTGTCAAGAACAGGAATCTTCACTCCAGTATCCTTATTTGCCATCTTTCTTTAGTAGTGTTGATTTTTTTCCCTGTTTGTTGGGAACCTCGCTCTGATACGAATTGTTATTTTACACTAACTATAAGAAATATTGTAAAGGGGGGGGGGTTGAATACAATCTTTTACTAATTAGAAGATTCAAGAACAAGAACACTTAAAAAGAATAAATCAGAAAAACACCAAGTATTAAAAATACGGGTGGATCGATTGATCCACCCGTAAGATTTTATGTAGAAGAATCTGTGCATTGATTACAATTCGCGCAGCGGCAGGTTCATCACTTGAACAGTTTCTAACTCTCAGATTTTCTCTCAAGTATTCTAACAAATTCAACTGATGCTGCTAACTTGGTTATATACTCCAAGTTTTACAAAGCTTTTAACTAGAATACAAATTGTGCACTCTAATTTAAACTATGCTGCACATCTTTGTCTTATGCAAGCTCTCTCTGATGTCTTCATCTTTGACCATCTTCTTGATTTGATCCAGATTGCATTGCATGAGATAAGAATGTTTCTGGTTCTTCTTTATTGTCCTAATCAGGCTTCCATGTCTATTTTGGTGTAATTCAATCCATGTGACTTGTCAGAACTAAGCTCCAGTCACTGTCAACTACTATTTGCTTCATCAGTTGAAAGTGGCTTCATTAGTCGAACAAATTACAGACTTCATCAGTTGAGTCCTGTTCTAGTCTCATCAGTTGAATACTTTAGCTTCATCAGTTGAACACTTTGTCTTCATCAGTTGAATGCTTGGTCTTCATCAGTTGAAACATGATCCAGTCTTCATCAGTTGAATGGTTACAACTCATCAGTTGAATATCCTTCACTTAGGCAAAATTACATGGCATTGGATATTTACAATTAGCCACCTTATTTTATCCATCCGTTGATAATTCTCACAAACAAGAAATGTAAAAATTACAACTGAATTTTGATAAAGATTCTTACTAGAACATGCTACAGAGTGTTTATGTTATCATCAAAATTATTTATTCCTAACAACTCCAGCAACAAGATCACGTGCCCTCTCTCTTAGATTCAAAGATGCCAAGACAGGCCAAGTTTTTCTTTTGCCATATCACCACACGTAAGTACATGTCTTTTTTCTATTCTTTACCCTGATTATTAATTTTGATTTGTCATATATATATATATATATATATATATATATTTATTTATTTATTTATGAATGTCTTATTTTTTGATATGTTTAAGTTGAAGAATGACTTGGTTTTTATTTGTAGGAACCACTGGGCACTTACTGTGGTTAATCCAGATGCACAACTGGTTTACCACATGGACCCGTTAAAGCGGCGCATCGCAAATGAAGAATGGATCGAAGTTGTTAACAAGTGAGTTACCTATACAATCTGTGTTCATTTTTGAATCAATTAAGGAAAAATCTGTTTATGCTCCTTTATTATATTTTGTTATAGTGCATCAAAATTTACAGGGAAGAGGAGAATATAATTCTCAAGAAGAAAATAAATTGGGAGAATTTAGCGGTATAAATATCTTCATACTTCAAGTCTTATTAAGTTCTAAAACTTTTACGAGTGTAGCATTTTACGTGATCTTTTTTTTTTGTAGGGAGTTCCTGCCCAGACTGGGACCACTGATTGTAGTCTCTTTCTAATGCATTATATGAAAGAAATATGTCTCGACAAGGAACTTAACTTTGCAACAAAGGTATAAAATGTACAGTTTTCAGTTTTGTGCTGAATTTCTTGTGTTTTGTGCTGAATTTCTGTGACCATTTATCATTTTGCACCTGCATTAACAATTTTCCTTATTTCAGTGGGCGCGAAGGACCAATGTTGTTTGTGATACCGATGACCTCAATGAAATCAAGTGTACGTGGGCGAAGTACTTCATGAGGCAGCATGCTATTTAGGCCGCCTACTTGACTGGTTTATTTGAGGATGCACACAAACACACACACACACATATTGGGAGTTGTCGTTGACATATTCGTTGTTTTTGTTGCATGGATTTAGACTTGTCTATCTTTTTGGATATGTGCATCCAAAAATATATTAACACTGTCCAGTTATGAATGGTTAAAGAGTTTTGTTGGTTGGATTTTTGGTGGATTTTGTTGGTTGAAAGGTGAATAATAGTTGGTGAATATAACTAGTTGGTGGATATTTAGTTGGTGGATATATATATTTGTGGTTATTGGTTTGTATTTTGGTTTGTACTTGGTTGGTTTTAATGTTGGTAATGAACACTATTGTTTACCAATGTTTGGCATTGTTAATTATATTGTCCATCCTAGTGGATTTATATCATCTAAAACCATTGTGTGTTATAATTTTAGCTAACGGGACATTTAGAGGGCCATTGTTACAAGATACATAATACAATGACCACTGTGATAAAAAGTATTGTGTAACATAACTGTTAGGTCCTATAAACTCACTATATAGATTAATATAGTGAACACAATCAAAAACACAGTACGACAATATAAGAGATTAATCGCAATAAACTCTTATTCACAATGCTCAGTAGGTTACAAAAACTCTCTTAGTGATTTATATGTTATCACTAAGAGCTGCTAGGGTTCTATATAAAATACGCTCGATAACTCAACTCTTTTAGAGTAACTCCAATCTGTGTTTATATATACACAGTTACAAAATCAATCTCTGATTTGATATCCTATAAATCAGCTATGTATTCTATCAATCAAAGATTGCTACTGTTTTCTGTTTGGTTTCCATAGTCAGCAAATCACTCCTCTGCTTCTATCCTTCCTTGAAGTATATCCGCTTCTGAGTTCTTTCCACGTGTAAACTCTAACGAGCCTTGACTATGTAAACTCTGATCAGACTTTAGCAAACCCTGATCAGTTCCCAGCCTAAACTCTGATCACTCCTGTTCTTAAACAAACTTTCAGAACATTAGTAATCATCAATTATATCTAACAATCTCCCTCAACTTGTGCATAAACATGTTATGTGCAAGTTAATGGATAATTGATGATGTCAAAACAAATAAGTCAAATGCAACAGAGTTTAGCTATATAAACATAACAGAAAACTTTTAAAACTTACAGATACTTTTACTCCTTAACTTCATAGACACCATTAGCTGTCTTTAAGTATTCTCTGAGGAGTTCTTTTTCAGCTTCTGCAAGTGCTGCAATCATCTGTCTTTTGATTTCTCTTAATTCTGGATCTGAAACTCCAGTTTGATAGATGGCAGCTCTAAGATCATAAATCTTATTTCTTTTCATGTCTTTGTCCAACCTAATGTAGTAAGCTTTGTCAGACTCTTAATTAAACATAAGAGCCCTGATTCCAGCTACTGTCTCCAATTGTGCTGAATTTTTCTTCATCTCAACTAGCTGTCCTTTGTCATTGAAGTATTTTGGAACAAAAGGTCCAGCATTCTTGTTTCCAGTTATACTCATCTTTCTCCTGATTTGATCTTTGATCAGATTTGAGATGTGTTGACATGACTTGTTCTTCACTTGAAATATGTACAAAACATATCTCAATTCCTCCCAGTGTTTAGCATAAATATCAGCTTCAATAACCCTAAACACTGTTCCATCAGATATGAAGTAGATAAGAATATTATCACCTCTGTCATTCTTTACCAGTTGAACTGAGTCAAGTTTGTCCATCCTTTCTTGCAATGCTCCAGTCTTGGGTGCACAGAGAGATGAGGGGTCATTTGGCACTGATCCTATACTCTGATCAAATATTTCATATTTGGATCCTAACCCTCCTTTATTTCTTCCTGCTTTTCGATGAGAGATTGGTTGAATTAAACCCTTGTCGAATTTCATCTCAGTCATCAGACTTGGCTTTACAAATCCTGACAATGGGGTTGTTGTTGGTTTAAACACAACTTGAGCCTTGTCAGAGGTTGTATCTTTCTTAGCTTCTTTATTAACTTGAGCTATGTCAGAGGTTAATATTCCTTCTTGTAATTCTGCAATGTGAGCTCTGTCAGAGATTGCAGCTTCTAATTGTTTTTCTTCTACAACTTGATCTCTGTCAGAGGTTGTATACTTCTTTTGAACCCAACCTTTTTCTAGGCTTTCATCTACTATGCTTTTTCCTTTATTTGTATATTCATCTTCAGAGTATACCTTCTTGATTGGTAAACTCTGATTGGCAATAAGAGTTTCCTTGATCATTATCCCTTTTATTTTGGTCTGGTAGTTGATTTTGCAGGTTTCTGAATTTGACCTGAAGTTATAGCTTGATCATATTCTTTCTTTAGCTCAGCTTCCTCTGCAGCAATCAATTCCAAATCCAATTTAGCCTTGGGATTTTCTTTTTCAAAGACCAGTCTAGCATACTCTTCATCTGTCATAGGTTTATCTGATCCAGCAACTTGTCTTCCCTTGGATCCAGATGTAACATTGTGTGTTGGAGCAGATTTTGAGCTTTTCTTGGACTGTGACTGCTTTGCACTGTCAGATTTTGAAACTCTTCCACCAGTTGCAGCTTGAAATCTCTTATGTTTAGTGAAGTCATCCACATCATCATCATCATCCTTGTTCTTTCTTTTCAGAGTTTGAGAAGTAGACTTGCATTTGACATTAGCTACTCTCTCCCCCTTTTTGACATCATCCTCTTCAGGAATCAGTACATATGTGATTAAAGAAAGAGAGGATTGGATGGCTTCCAGCTGTTTGGTCATTGTGGATTGGGTGGCCGCAATTGAAGTCACCCTTTGCTCCAGAGTTTGTTGAGCAGACACCAGCTTTGTCATATTTTCCTTCAAAGGTAGTAAATGTCTTTTCTTGTCCATGTTTTGAGTTTCAGACAAGTTAGCTACCTCAGTTCTAAGACCATCTATAGACTTAGATGTTTGAGCATGAGCTGTATGGAATGTCTTCAGATACAGGACTGTGGCTTTGAGACTGGACATTACATCAGAGTTTGTAATCTTGGCCTCTGCTAGAGATAGAAATTCTTCAGCCTTTAAGGGCTCCAGAGTATGTTGATGACTGAGCCAGAGTTTGTCCCATCCTTCATTTGGAGGATCAACTTGAAGATCCCTGGGAAGAGAATCTGTCCTCAGAGTTTGCATTCTGGCATTGTATTGAGTTGTAGTCTCCCATTTTTGTTGTGGAAGAGAAGTAGGAACTTCATTCTCTTCTTCATCATCATCTTCAGTCTCAGAGCCAAGAGGGGAATCATTATGTGCAGAATTGAATTGGTTGACCTCTTCATCCTGTTCATCATCAGAGAGGATTGCTGTATGAGAGGCAAGAGGCAAAGAGTCTTCTGCCAAAATTTCCTTATCAGAGTCTGCAATAACATCATCAGTACGATAATTTTCTGCAGCTGTATCATGGATTATGGCACCCTCAGGGATCTTAAATGGAGATATGTGAATTGTAGTGGAGGGTCCATGCCCAGAGTTTGGTGTGTGAGGATCAGAGAATAGTGTTTCAGCTTGAGGAGTAGCTGGTTCCCCACAAATTATTTCTTCATCTACTTCAGATGAAGTAGTAGATGGAGCTGCAGCAGTGGTAGAGAGTGGAAATGCTTGATGCACTATCAAAGCTTGACAAGTATTAGGAGGACTAGACACTTGAGCTAAGATAGGCTCTTCCTCCACTGTTAGATCAAGAATAGGTCTATTGGCTTTGACCTTCCTTCTCTTAGGCTTTTCAGCAACCTTAGGAGCTTCAGAGTTTGTTGCAGCAAGAGGTTCCAAATCATCATAGTTGTAGGCTGCAACAAGTCTTCTCCTTTTGTGCCTTGTCTGTACAGCAGCTTCAGAGTTTGCTGTTTGAGTAGAAGGAGCATCAGAGTTTGGCTTCAGAACTTGTTTGGCAACAGAGGTTCTAGATCTTTTCACAGTTGAAGGGGTTGCAACATCCTCTGCAGCCCTTGATGATTTTGGTGTAGAGGATCTAGTGGATGTGGGTTGTCTGGAGGCTGGAGGAGAGACTGGAGGTTGTGGTTGGTTTTGGGGTTGTTGTTGTGGTGCTGGAGGCAGATTCAGCCTAGCTCTTAATGGAGCTGGAATTAGTAATGGCCTTAGAATGGGCCTCTTCTCATCTTTGGATATGAGATCTTTGAAAACCCTTTTATGAAGCTTAAAAGGTCTGATTTCATCCGCAGCATCAAAATCCACTTCTCCAACAGTGGCATTAAACAACAATTGGCAAAATCGTGAAAAATATATGATTTGATGATTTTCTTGCATTCTTTCACCAATATTTCTAATAACTAATCTACCAAAATTGAAATTAGTAGAATAGATCAGAGAATACCCAATTTGCAGCATATCCATAGGTATGGCATCCCAGTTAGTGCATTTCTTCTGGAAGGCCCTGGTGATGCAGTCGAAGAAAAAACTCCACTCCTTCCTGAGTCCTGGACGCTTTAATTTACCCAACTTATCAAGGGATTCACTGTAGCCCAAATCAGTCATCATTGTCCTGAGATTGGCATCTCCATTTGTAATGTAAGCAGCATTCTCTGGCAGGTCGAATGTTGCTCGAACGGTGGCTGGAGTGACAGCATACTCCGCGCCTTCATATTCAAACACTATGGATGGTGAACCAGTTGCACCACCATTGTCATACTGCCCTGTCTGCCAAAATGTTATTATCTGACTCCCAGATAATCTAGCAGGAGCAGTGAGAGCACGAGCCAAGACACTTTGTGCTAGAAACTGCTGGATGATATGGTAATCCCTTGGGACATCTGTGGTGTCAAGAATGGCTGCGTGGTTGTTTGGAACGAACTCCACACCTGCATAGGTAAACGCTGAAGTGGCCATTAAAGCAGAGTTTATAAGGTTAGTAAGGTGTTTGATAAAAGGTGTAAGTGAAAATGGAAATAGCAGAAAGAAGAGTTTGAGAGAGAAGAGTTTGTGTGTTTAGAGAAACTGTATCAGGGAATAATAATCAGTAAAAATTTGAAATGTAAAACCCTTCAGATTTTATTTCGCTGCATACGCTTGGTCTTTGGCACACTAAGCGAGTGAGTGGGACACCTGTCAGATTTTAACTGGAATGAGTGTGTTAGTGGCATGTAGAAAGAGAAAAATCAGTAATCATTAGTGCAGTAAAACTAGTGCAGTAGTAAATGCTGATTACACGTTTTCCCATCAAAATGTTTTGCATGCCTCCCACTTAAAAATACAACCGTTTGAAACACTCTCTTCACATTCTCTGATCAGCTGAATCGACTTAGATGTACACGATTGAAATAAATTAATATCAAATTCCTCGATTTTTAAACTCTGAGACGTCGAACAGAGAAAATAGATTTCTAAGTACCTCATAATAAAGACATAATAGTCAAAATATGCATCAAAAATCAGATTTTGTCATAAAATCCATAGCTCAATAATGTGCTTGTGAAATATGTGTGTGCGGACAAATTAAATCAGAGACTATAAAATTTCACAATTTCGTAAGTATAAGGTAAACAGAAATAATTTATTTAAACTCTCAAGACATAGACAGGGGATATACTCTGATGAAGAAATATATAATGTTAACTACCCCCCCCTTTTTTTTTTTCAGGATGCTTCTCAGTGTAAGTGAGGCACGACCTTTAAATATAATATTGCATCAGTATTGCTCCAGTAATCAGAGATTGTGACTGGTCACCATAGATCATGACATCTAAACACTTGCTTAATACCAGCAAATGTTTGGGTCTTTCCAGTCACTGTCACACGGACATCTAAGATCTCAAAGGAGTACCATGCTTATTTTCAGGGGTGTGTTGGCTTAGTTATAAGGCATCAGAGTTTATAATCACTGACTAATTTAATGAGAGAAAATGCAAATTAATCAGTCTCACTTATAATTAAGATATGTGAAGTAATGGAGTCTCAATGATATCAACATGCATCTAGTGTAAAACAGTAGCACAAAATTGAGATCAAGATTAAAGAGCTCAATGAGATTTATGATTACTAATTTTAAATCATGCTTCATAGTATCTTCACAGGTGATATGTCTCAAAGAAATAAAACGAGGTCATTTATGAAGATTCAGATCAGAAAATAGCGTCAGAGAATGTCATCAGAGAATGTAACAAACAGAGTATGTTATCAGAGAATATCATCAGAGAATATTAGCAGAGAATATCAATATCAGCAGAGAATATCATTGCAAATTTATGAGCAGCACACATGGTAATATGACAATGTTTAATCAGAACCTGATATCATGCCTAGTTCATTTACCAGCCGAGTAAAAGTTGCTTCACTAAGTGGTTTGGTGAATATATCTGCTAGCTGCTGATCAGTAGGAACAAAGTGAAGTTCAATGGTTCCTTCCAGCACATGCTCCCTTATAAAATGATATCTTATGCTAATGTGCTTGGTCAGGGAATGTTGAACTGGATTTCCTGTCATAGCAATAGCACTTTGGTTATCACAATAAATAGGAATTTTAGAAAAGGATAACCCATAGTCCAACAATTGATTCTTCATCCAAAGAATTTGAGCACAACAGCTGCCTGCAGCTATATACTCTGCCTCTGCTGTGGATGTTGATATTGACTTTTGCTTTTTACTGTACCAAGAGACAATTCTTCCACCCAGAAATTGACAGCTCCCACTAGTGCTTTTCCTGTCAATTTTGCAACCTGCAAAATCTGCATCAGAGTATCCAATTAGACTAAAATCTGATTCTCTAGGATACCATAATCCCAATGATGTGGTTCCCTTGAGATATCTGAAAACTCTCTTTACTGCAATCAGATGAGGTTCTCTTGGATCTGCCTGAAATCTTGCACATAGACAAGTAGCATACATTATGTCTGGTCTACTTGCAGTCAAATAAAGCAAAGATCCAATCATTCCTCTATAATTTGTGATATCTACAGATGCACCAGTGTCTTTGTCTAGTTTGGTTGCTGTTGCCATAGGAGTAGTTGCAGCTGAACTGTCTTGCATACCAAATTTCTTCAAAAGATTTCTGGTATACTTGGCTTGATTTATAAAAATCCCATCTTCAGTCTGTTTAACATGTAAACCCAGAAAATAACTGAGTTCCCCCATCATGCTCATTTGGTATCTAGACTGCATGAGCTTGGCAAATCTTTGACAGAGTTTAGCATTAGTGGAACCAAAGATAATATCATCAACATAGATTTGAACTAAAAGCAGATCATTACCATGATTTATAAAAATCCCATCTTCAGTCTGTTTAACTTGTAAACCCCAAAAGTAACTGAGTTCTCCCATCATGCTCATTTGGTACCTAGACTGCATGAGCTTGGCAAATCTTTGACAGAGTTTAGCATTAGTGGAACCAAAAATGATATCATCAACATAGATTTGAACTAAAAGCAGATCATTACCATGATTCAAGTAAAATAGGGTTTTATCTATGGTACCTCTAGTAAATCCACTTTCAAGAAGAAATTGAGCTAGAGTTTCATACCATGCCCTTGGAGCCTGCTTTAGTCCATAAAGTGCTTTGTCCAATCTATAAACATAGTCTGGATGCTTTGGATCCACAAAGCCTGGAGGTTGTTCAACATATACCTCCTCATCCAGTTTCCCATTAAGAAAAGCACTTTTGACATCCATTTGAAATACCTTGAATTTCTTGTGTGCAGCATAGGCCAGAAAGATTCTAATTGCCTCCAATCTTGCAACTGGAGCAAATGTCTCATCATAATCAATACCTTCCTGTTGTGAATACCCTTTTGCCACAAGTCTTGCTTTATTCCTTGTAATGACACCTTCACTATCAGATTTGTTTTTGAAAACCCATTTTGTACCAACTACAGATCTATTTTTGGGTCTTGGTACTAGGGTCCAGACTTCATTTCTTTCAAATTCATTTAGCTCTTCTTGCATTGCTTGAACCCAGTCAGCATCTTGAAGAGCTTCCTCCACCTTTTTAGGTTCTGTTTGTGACAGAAAGCAATGATATAAACACTCATTTGCTGTAGCTGCCCTTGTTTGCACACCTGCTTCTGGATTCCCAATTATCAAATCAGGTGTATGAGTTTTTGTCCACTTCCTAGCATGTGGAAGTTGACTTCCTTCATCATTGGATCCTCCCCCTTGATCCATGCTCTCTTGATTCTGTTGAGCTGCTTCTGTATGAACTGTAGCTCCCCCTGAATTTGTGCTATCAGTGTTTGAGTCAGCATTCTCTGATGAGTTTGGATCTTGGGTAGAGTCTGAAGAATTTTGATGCTCCCCCTCGACATATGCTTCATCATCATGAACTTGTGGACTTTCACCAGAGTTTGCTGCATTTTGCTCAAAGTTAGAGTTTGACTGTTCATCAGAGTTTGTTGGATCAGAGTTTGTTGAATCAGAGAATATTTCTTCATTTTCAAAATGCAATTCTTCATGATAATCCATATCTGCTAAACCCATAATTCTCTTGTCATCAAATGACACATGTATGGATTCCATGATCACCTTGGTTCTTAGATTGTAGACTCTGAAGGCCTTTGTTGATAGAGGATAACCTACAAAAATGCCTTCATCAGCTTTCAAATCAAACTTGGTAAGCTGCTCTGGATGAGTCTTCAATACAAAGCATTTGCACCCAAATACATGAAAGTACTTCAGGTTTGGCTTCTTTTTCTTCACCATCTCATATGGAGTCTTGCCATGTTTGGTGATTAGTGTTGCATTTTGAGTGAAGCAAGCTGTTTGAACAGCTTCTGCCCAGAAATAAGTAGGTAACTTAGCTTCATCAAGCATAGTCCTGGCAGCTTTTATTAGAGTCTTGTTCTTCCTTTCAACTACACCATTTTGCTGTGGTGTACCAGGTGCAGAAAATTATTGCACTACACCTCTTTCTTTGCAGAATTCTTCCATTGTTGAATTTCTGAACTCAGTCCCATTATCACTTCTAATGATCTTCACTATGTCTTCAGATCCATTATCCAGTTGCTTCACATGATCCATCAAATGCAAAGCTGTTTCATCTTTAGAGTGAAGAAAATACACCCAAGTATATCTAGTATACTCATCAACAATAACAAGAGCATATTTCTTCCTTGCAATGGATGGTACATTAACTGGACCAAATAGATCAACATGTAGAAGATGATATGGTTTCTTAATTGAGAATTCAGTCTTACTCTTAAAGGATGTCTTTCTCTGCTTAGCCTTTTGATATGAGTCACATAGACCATCTGAAGTGAGTAGTGATTCAGGCAAATTGTTTTTCCTTCAGATTTTGCAGAGATTCTTGTAGATAGGCAAATTGTTTTTCCTTCAGATTTTGTAGACAAGTTTATTTCATAAATGTTTCCATGTCTGTGAGCAATCACTGCCACCTTGCCTGTTGACTTGCTTACTATCTCACTGTGTTCATCATAGAAATCAACATGATATCCTCTGTCACAGATCTGACTGACAGAGAGTAAATTGTGTTTTAGCCCTTGAACTAGAGCTACATTTGAGATGATGACATTTCCTAGATTGATGTTGCCATATCCCAGAGTTCTTCCTATGTTGCCATCTCCATAAGAAACACTTGGGCCAGCTTTCTCCACAAACTCTGACAGCAGGGCCTTATTTCCTGTCATTTGTCCTGAACATCCACTGTCCAGAACTAGGATGTTTTTCCTGTTGCCCTGCAATCAAATACACAACTAATGATTAGTTTTAAGGACCCAGACTTGCTTGGATCCTTTGGTCTTATTAAGTTTGTTAACACTGGCAGCGGAAGATTTATCAGAGTTTGTGTTAACAGACTTTTTCACAAATTTTAAACCAGGAGAATCAATCTTTTTCTTCAAAGAAGGTTTCAATTCATAATAATCATAGTATAAACTATGGTATTCCTTACAAGTGTAGATGGAATGCCATAAACTACCACAATGAAAACAAGGATTTTCTGGTCTAAATCTAGTATTCCTATTCTTAACTTCTGATTTGGGAGACATAGTGTTTATGTCCTTATTTTTCCTGCAAAAAGAAGCAAGATGATTAGGATTACCACAATTATGACAAGTTTTCCTAGGAGCATTTGGGATAGGCATATAATTATTGCTTTTGTTGATACCTACCTTTCCATTCCTATTTTTCTTGGGTTCCTTGACCTTGTTTTCTTGCTTAACCTTTTTGAGCTTATGCTTAAGCTGTTTCTGAGTCATCAATCCTATGTTAACCTGTTTGGGCTTATCAGATTTTAATTTGTTGTTAATCTCTGATTCTGGTCTACTCTGTTTTGACTTAGAAGATTCTGCAACAAATTTAACAGGTTTGACCTTTGGTTTTTCAGCTTTAATAAACTCTGTTTTTGATGACTCAGCTTCTGAGTTATCAGTATAGCCTAGTCCTTTCTTCCAATTTCCACTGTCTAAGATATCCTGAGTAGTTTTGCCTGAATTTGTCCATGTCTTAATTATGTCCTTTTCCTTAGCAAGTTCTGATTGAAGAGATGCATACCTCTTTAATAATTCATCTTTGACAATGACAGCATCATCTCTTTCTTTCTGAACTTCTAACATCTGAACTAATTCTTTTTCAAGATAATCATTCCTTTTCTTTACATTTAGAGTTTCAGATTTTAATCTTTCATTCTCTAAAGTCTGATCTCTAAAGCTGATATGCAAAGTTTTGAGGAACAATCTTAACTCAGTTATATCCTCAGTATCAAAGGCAAGAGTAGAATGAGGTACCTTAGTTTTAGCAGTTTCAGAGTTGTTGTCAGTGTTTGCCATTAAAGCATAGTTGACTTCTTCCTCTGAGTCTGATGTATCTGCCCAGTTTCCTTTCTTGGTGATAAAGGCTTGTTCCTTTTCTTTCTTGGCTTTCTTGCATTCAGTTGCAAAATGACCCTTTTCACCACAGTTGAAGCAGGTATATTTGTCAGTTTTTCCAGCTTTTCCTTCCTTGCCCTCATTCTTCCTGAAGTTTCTCTTATCAGAAATTCTGTCAGAGTTTCTGTCTTTCCTTGAGAAACTTTTCCCTTTGTTGAACTTTTTGTAAGCCATCTTTTTGAAGCTTTTAACCATCAATGCTGCTAACTGCATCATTTCATCATCACTGTCCTCAGAGTCTGAGGGAACATTAGAGTTTGAGTCATCATCAGAGTTTGATGACTCAGTATCAGACTTTGTGACATGAGCTTTCCCTTTGTTCTTAGCAGCTTCCTCTTGAACTTTTAGAGCAACAGACTTTGATTTGCCTCCATGACGTTTGCTCCTCTGCTCCATCTCAAGTTCATAAGTCTTCAGTCTTCCAAAAACATCATCAAGAGACATTTCTCCAAGATCAAGATTGTCTCTTATGGTAGTGACTTTTAAATCCCATCTTTCAGGAAGTGCTAGAAGGAATTTGAGATTTGAATCTTCAAGATCATACTCCTTGTCTACTAGAGATAAGTCATTCAGCAGTTTGACAAACCTGTCATACAGATCTGTCAAAGACTCACCAGATTTTGAGTCAAAGTGCTCATATTCCTGTGTAAGAATGGTTTTTCTGTTTTTCTTGATGGCTTGAGTTCCCTGACATCTGGTTTCCAAAGCATCCCAGATTTGTTTTGCAGTTTTGCACCCGATCACCCTATTAGACATAGCATTATCAAGGGCACTGTGCAGAAGGTGTTTTACCTTTGAGTCTTTACTTATTGACAAGATGTCCTCAGGAGTATAATCTTTCTTGTCTTTTGGAATCATCTTCTGAGGCTCATCTCCAACCCCAACAGAGAGCTTGGGGGGCATATGTGGTCCATCATAGATTCTGTCTAAGTATTCTGGATCTACAGAGTCCAGAAATATAATCATTCTCTCCTTCCAGACTGGATATTCAGATGCCCTAAGGACCGGAACCCTAAGTGACTCATATCTACTGTTTTGTGATTTCTCAGACATGACTGTATGATTAAGATCTCACTGTAGGTATATCAACAGAGCTGGCTCTGATACCACTTGTTAGGTCCTATAAACTCACTATATAGATTAATATAGTGAACACAATCAAAAACACAGTACGACAATATAAGAGATTAATCGCAATAAACTCTTATTCACAATGCTCAGTAGGTTACAAAAACTCTCTTAGTGATTTATATGTTATCACTAAGAGCTGCTAGGGTTCTATATACAATACGCTCGATAACTCAACTCTTTTAGAGTAACTCCAATCTGTGTTTATATATACACAGTTACAAAATCAATCTCTGATTTCATATCCTATAAATCAGCTATGTATTCTATCAATCAAAGATTGCTACTGTTTTCTGTTTGGTTTCCATAGTCAGCAAATCACTCCTCTGCTTCTATCCTTCCTTGAAGTATATCCGCTTCTGAGTTCTTTCCACGTGTAAACTCTGACGAGCCTTGACTATGTAAACTCTGATCAGACTTTAGCAAACCCTGATCAGTTCCCAGCCTAAACTCTGATCACTCCTGTTCTTAAACAAACTTTCAGAACATTAGTAATCATCAATTATATCTAACAATAACTCAAACAATTAATCCTTATTATTAAACCATTGTCCAAACAAACGAGTTACAAGAGTATATTGAAACATAAAGACTTGTCCAAACATTTAAAAGACAAAAAAATGGATGAAGAAAACTGTTGTCTCAACACCTACACACAACAAAATATAAAAATAAAAATGTTGTCTAAGACATATACAAATAAGTAATAGTAGTAATAAACCATTGTCTAAATCTATATTATTCGAGCCTTTAGGACAAAAACTGTTGTATAAGAGGTGTCACACAATTGTTTCATTATTTAAACAATTGTTATAAAGAGCCTTACACAAGTGTATCTATTTTCTAAGCCCCTTGTACAAGGTACTAAACCACCAGCCTCTATAACATAAATATGCTTGTCGGATACTCTTATAAACATTAGTATTTAAACATAAAACCCTCGTCTAAGACATATACAAATAAGAAATTAGTTGTAATAAAATGTTGTCTAAGACATATAAAAATAAGTAATAGTAGTAATAAACCATTGTCTAAATCCATGTTATTCGAGCATTTGTGACAAAAACCGTTGTATAAGAGTTGTTACACAATAGTTTCATTTTCTAAACTATTGTTATAAGGAGTCTTACACAAGTGTATCTGTAATATAAACCCGTTGTACAACATACTAAAATATGAGCTTCTGTTATACAAATACACTTGTCGGATACTCTTATCAACAAGGGTAGCTAACTACATAAACTGTTGTCTGTATTGCTACTAACAACACAAATCCAAAATAAGAGTATTGTTGTGAAATCCTTACAACAACACTTTCTTAAACAAACATGTTGTTTCTGGGTGTGGAACAACACGCCCTAAAATATAAACAATTGTGCTTCTTTTTCTCACACAACAGTTCGTACCGTTGTCTGAGGTGCGTATCAGACGGCACCTCAATAGATCACGGTTTTCTATGGCATCAGACAACAGGCAAAAACCACTACACCATATTTCACCTGTTGCAACGGCTGAAAAATGTAGCCTTGGGGCCTAAAACTGTTAGAGTAGACCCTTTGGTAACATTTTTGCCAAAATTTGGTGTTGCATTTGCTGCCGTTGCAAAAGACACCTGTTGCAACAGATATTTGGTTTCTTGCAACATTTTTGAGGTATTGTAGTAGACTTTCAATTGTAATCTGTTGTAACATTTTCGAGGCCTTTGGTAACAATTTTATAGTGTTACAATAAATTTACTATAAAATTTCTTTGTAACACTATATATTTAAAAACTGTTGCATACCAATAATTTGAAATTTTGTTGTAACACTTTTCTACAACAATATTAAACCAATTGTAATATTTTTTATTTTTTTAGTAACGCATTTCTACAACGATTTTGTGTGTTTTCCTTTTAAATTGTTGGGCCTGATTTACAGTAATGCTATTTAAATGCAATACTCTGAAATTTTTTTAACTTGAAAATTGACCAAAATAGAATTCAAAGTACAAACATAGTCATCAAGTTGAAAGATACATAAAAACAAGACTAAGGTACCAACTTATAAACCATCCTTACAAAAATCAATCTAAAAGGATTGTTTTTAAGCCTTTCCTCATCATTATCATATCGGATATAATGAGATCTTTCTTCACCCGACTTTTGTATATCCAAATATAGCTGATATAACCACCACTCCTTCACACTTCTCCATCTCATGGAGGTCAGAATCATCAATATTGAATCCTGCTTTCATGTAAAGACAGTCAAATGAAGGTTAGTAGCATGAAGGAGCAAAACAAAAGATATTGGCTATATTTATCAATAAGCAGGGTGAATAAAGGCCATAAGTATGCCTATTATAACATAAACCTTAAAGTAGATAAGTTTGCACTCATTAATTCTCTTACATTATGGGAATCATTTCTCTGCTCCAGTGACAAATATCCATTAAATTCTGAACCTCTAAACTCACTTCTTCTTAAAAAGTCTTCATGTATATAGATAAGATATCTTTTGAATTACAGGAGAAAAAGATAGGGCCGTCGGCATTTGGAAAATAACATCTTCAGCAGGAAGATAACATACTTGACATGCTCGAAAAACATATTATAAATGCAATTATACTATATGTACAAAGCCACAAACCAAAATTTGCATATGTAGAGCAAATCAGGCCATATAAACTACAAAGGCAGATACTATTACTAATATAAATTTAATATCCAGATTTAAGCAAGCTAAACTTACATCATGGTCCAGTCCGTTTCTTTTCTATTGGTGGTACCCAGTAAAATGCTTAGGTTGTGGATGAACCTGTGCTACATTACATTACTTTGTGAGTCTATAGAAGAATTAAAAATCCTAAACTTAATTTGATCTGCATTGAGTGAAAAATACCCGGAATGGATAAAATCTGAAGTATCATTTAGTGACATACTCGGTATATGAACACCTTCCTGGATATCTTCACCTGGAAACAAAACCCACCAAGCAGAATTAACTAATTAACATGTTCAATCCAAATAAGAAACTAGGATATTAAATTCCAACTTTGTGAGTGCAATGACTAAAAATTGAACCTTTTCCCACAAACAACATCCATCCAAACACTAACACAAAAATAGCAAACAAGAGCAGCATTCCCACTTTCGTTCGAGGGTCAAATTTAAATAACCATGTCACCATTCTCTCTTTCTCTTTATATATCTTAGAAGCCTTCCAGACAACAACTGGCGGTGCTGTATGAATTGTTCGAAACTTGTTCTGAAAATGTTATTGCGATGATTCATAACTTCCTGTACAGAGACCTAGTGACTGTGAAAATCACCTTAGGTCCCTGTTTTTTGTTACTCTCTCACTCTGGCTCTCTACAAACTCTGTTACTCTGTCTCTCTCCCTCCATTTATTAAAACATATAAATTAAAACATCACATATAGAATAAAAAACCCAAATTTTTACCATAAATATGGAATTTACCTTAATTGAAAATCCTAACTGAAATCCCAAGTAAAAGCCCCAACTTCAAGCCTCAAGAAAGAGCTCTAATTGCCTGGAAAATGAAGATTGCAGTCCTAATTAGTAAAAAATCATGGAAAAGTCGATATAATAGTATTAATTAGAAGACATTCATGAAGTCTCGTAAAATTTACAAAGACCCATAAATTCGCTACTTTAATTAGCCAGAGCGAAAGAGGGCGATGACTAAATCTAATTGAGGTGATTAACCCTACTTACGGTTGAGATGCACCTTTAATTTGAGAGAGAGAGAGAGATGAGGGTTGAGCTATAATGAGGTGAGGTGAGGAAGAAAGTGAAGATACTGAGATTCGAGAGAGGTGAGAATGGGAGTGAGAGAGGTACAGGTAGTAACACTGGAGTCTTATTTCATTTTGGAGGGAATTGTCCCGCTTTTCCTGTTTTCATCTCAAAAGCCGTGGTTTCATAATTTTTTAATTTATTTTATATTATACAATTTAAATATTTCATCAAACTAAAATAATAATAAAATATTATTTATATGTATATATAATATTAATAAATTCTATTTTTTTTAATATTATATAATACATACTACAATAAAAATTCTCCCAAATTTTGTATATAATTAATTATACTTAATTTTAATCTAAAATTTATTAATTATAAAATTAAAATATCTATACGGTAGCGCTTTTTCACTGGTAGCGTGAGAGAGGAGTGGAAAAACAGTAGCGTGAGAGTGAAGGGGATTCTATTTTTTTTCGGGGTGGAGGGGTGTTTTGGGGGTTTATTTTGTGGGTTTCAATTTGTTGTCCGCCAACAAAATTAAACAAGCCCGCCTATTTTTTTTGTTCCAATTTGTAAAAATGTTGCAAACTATTGTAACGTTTGACAAAGTGTTACAATTGGTATCAAAATTTTTAGATCTCTGAAAAATTTACGAGGCATGCAACACTTTTCAGTTTTAGGTAACATTTTCAGAAAATATTTTTTTACCTATAGCAACATTTTTTGCAACATTATTGACTTTTGCTGTTGCAACAGGCCAAATATAATGTAGTGAACCGTTGTCTGATGCCAGTTTTGTTGTAGTGGAGGCACCTGAGACCACAAGTAAAAAAATACATTAGTACTACCCTGCATAGCCGACAAAGTCAGATGGATTCATGAAGGTAATCCCGATTTACAAAGTACACATGAGCCGGCTTGCACCCAAATATAAAAGCAACAGAAGGGAACGATTACATGTGTTCCATACTTCCATCATAACTAGCCTATATCCGCAATCCATTACATGAACATTTATATTGTTTTGCTAATTACAGAAGTCAACCACCTCAGCTAGTAATTAAATTTTAAGATATAGTTTTGGAGTTATTCAATATTCCACTAAACCATTTCAACAAAAGCTGTGAACTTGTTTCAAACAAAGTGGAGACTGGAGATTACATGAATTTTTATTAAAAAATAGAACTGCCAAAGAAAATAGGAATAGGATGAGACCCAAAGTTCCACTCGGCACAAACATAAGGACCTATCCGTAGATGAAGATAGATCCTGTTTGATCCCACTAGCTTCACAAACTTGACGAGATCATATCTCCCTTTAAAGTAATACTGGAATTGAAAGGTAAAAGAAAAAAACAAGAGTCAACATAGTGTTGAACCAACCTTATAAGGACAATCCTCTGATTAGGAATCAAACCATTTCTTTAACCAGTTCATGCACACTCCAAAATATGTATGTTTGGATAACATCTGCAGATTCTGCACCACCTTCCTTGCTCTTCGAAATTAGATCAGGCCACATCTGCAAGCAAATTCTAATGAGTAAACAAGACCACATGCATCTCGAACCTTGTCAACAAAATTGTACATTCTCAAACATGGAACAGTACATACGATTCGTAGATGTACATATACACTGTAATGCAAAGAGAGGTTATAAAGATCTCTAGTACACTATAATAGATAGCTGGTATATTATATGACCCTGGTCAATGTAAATAAGTTTCCGTCAAAAGCATTTGACAAAGAACAAGGGTTGCTGCAGAGCCCCTAACAGGCTAACATATCACAGTTAATGAAATTTTCATCAATTAGTCTATCACTTAATAGCTTAAATGAATATTTTGGGATTAGGTAGGCATTTCCAAGCTGTGCCAAAATTGGGAGAAATATTGAGAGAAGACAGCTAAATATGTTATGCTGAAAAAGAAGATAAAAAGAATTTTTACTATGATGTGGAGAAGTAGGAACCTAGTACACCGGATATACTCTAAGATAGTTTAGTAGACTACTATACGAGATGACACATACACATAGGCCACAACAAAAGGCAAAACTTTCTATGTTACATTTGGGCGCTGGTCCCCGACAGCCGACTGCCAGTGACGGTTTAGGCTGCATATGATTTTTGGGCCATTGAATAAATATCCAGCGTCTAGGATTATAACAAAATTTTAATATGTTCAGCGTTTTTTAACCGTTGGACGGGTAAAATAACTTAGTTCGGCGGTTAAAAAGCGGTGGACGAGCCCCGTTCAGAGCTTAACAAGCGTAGGACATGTTAAAAAAATGTTATAATCCTGGCCGCAAGATATTCATCCAACGGCCCAGAAATCATATGCCACTTAAACCATCCTAGCAGTCGACTGCACCAGCACCCATTACGTTCATACAGAAACTGAAGCAGTTGGACGACATGAAGTTCTTAATATAGTCGATCTCTCAAGTGGAAATTATTAATCAATAATAATAATTCAATTAAGAACTTCATCGTCCTCAATATAAGAACCCACCCACAATCAGTATTAGTTAAAATGAGAGAGATAGGAGAGAGAGAGGCTACTTAAAATTGATCAAATAGGGAGGATGGAGGGGGGGGGGGCGAGAGAGAGAGAGTACCTGAGGAGTGGCTCTAGGATAGTGAATTCCGCGAGAAATGAGCATTCGGGGATGTCCATCAATGATGATAGCTCGGTGATCATAACTCACATTATACAGTTTGAAATACTCGCCACCGACGGCGATTAACGCCGCGGCGAGTAAACGTAATAGAGCAATATGACTTCGCATAGTTTAAATAAATTATTAATAAGATGTAAATATTACAAACTGAAAATAATATAGTAAATATAGAGGAAGTGTTTAGTACAGAACATACAGAACTAGATGAAGAGTGGATAACTACAAATGTCCAAGTACCGACGAAAAATAGTTATCACGCAATAACTAGCAGAACACCAAAGACCTAGTGGACTGTTACAACCCTTAGAGATCCCCAAATGGAAGTGGGAACATGTGACTATGGATTTCATTGTGGGTTTACCAAGGTCAAAGACGAATCACGATGCGATATGGGTTATAGTTGATAGATTAACAAAGTCTGCACATTTTCTGTTGATCAACCAAAGATATACCATTGAAAGATTGGTAAATCTGTACTTAAAAGAGATTATGGTAAGACATGGAGTCCCGGTATCAATCGTATCATATCGTGATTAGGCACTAGGATGAACTTGAGCACTGCTTATCACCCTCAAACAGATGGACAGAGTGAAAGAACCATACATACCATAGAAGATATGATGAGAGCTTGTGTTCTAGAAGAGAAAATTGGGATGACCATTTTCCAGTGGTAGAGTTCGTGTACAACAATAGTTATCACGCAAGCATAGGCATGGCACAGTACAGTTAAACCTCGATTAAGTAATATCCGATAAAGTAATAACCTCGCTTAAGTAATAAATTTTGTCGGTCCCAACTTGGGCCGATGTCGTAAAGTAATATTTTCGCTAAAAGCATAAGATAATAAAAAATTAGAAATTTATTAAACTCCCGGGTAATATGTAAAGTAATAATTTATGAATTATATATATATATAATGTATATGAATTAAAAATTCAGTCCTTTTTAAAATATGAGTCTATAGTAGACTAGTAGTTTGTTTCTTCTTTCCACCAAGGCAAAAATTAACCTCATCCTTGACTTTGTAAAGGATGAATAACTCCGGTATGTTTTGCTCATGTTGTAACATGTATACTCTATCTAGTGCATGCATGAATTTAGGTTTCACATATGATTAATTATTATAAAAGTAATTTTAAATCAAATACCTTGTATTTGACTGATTCATGTTCTTAAAAATAATGAATTATAATTTATAAACATATAGAAATTCGGTAAAATAATAAAATATTACTTTATCGATAAAGTAATAAAATATTATTATATCGATAAAATAATAAATTCGGTAAAGTAACATTTTTTGCCGGTCCGAGGGGTATTACTTTAAAGAGGTTTAACGGTATGAAGCCCTATATGGTCGAAAGTGTAGATCACCTATCTGTTGGGAAGAAGTTGGAGAGAGAAAGATTTATGGCCCGGAGTTGGTTGAGCAAACTAAACAATCTATAGAGACGATCAAGAAGCGACTCATAGCTGCTCAGGACCGACAAAGTAAATATGCGAATTTGGGAAGAAAGCATAAAGAACTTGAAGCAGGGGAGAAGGTTTTACTAAAGATATCGCCTTCGAAAGGAGTTATGAGATTCGGGAAAAAGCTGAAGTTGAGTCCCAGATACATAGGACCCTTTGAGATTTAAGAAGAGTGGGAAATGTTTATTACCAACTAGCGTTACCACCCCATCTACAGTATATACACCATGTCTTTCATATTTCCGTCCTAAAAATGTACAAGCCTGACAACGGACATGTGTTGGCCTATGAACCCATTAATGTTGAACCAAATTGACCTATGAGGAGCAGCCAAAAAAAGATCATAGACCACAAGGTTAAGGAATTGAGAAATAAGAATGTAAAGATGGTGATGGTGGTGTGGAAGAACCATTTAATCGAAGAGGCCACTTGGGAACCACAACTTGAAATGCGAAAGAATTATCCATCTCTTTATTTGATTTAGAATTATATAAAAATAGATAGTGGCCAGTGAATTGGCACCGCTAGAAAATCTATATATAAAATAGAATTTATATTGTCACAAATTATTTAAGTAAATTTTATGTTAAGTGACGAGCGCCAAATAAATAAGTAAATAACTGGGAGCGGATATTCTATATAAATTCCGCAATTTTAATATAAGTATAACTATATATCTCCATATGAGAATATTTTGCGAGAGATAAAATATAATCATATATAATTATATATATATATGAGTATTAATTTAATTAAGGGCCCAACAATTTATGAGCTTACAAGGATATTTATTATAAATATTTCAAATATTATAAAAGGGCGCAAGTGTATAAAATAAATATAAGAAAGTAGAATTTTGGCAAAGTGAAATATTTTGAGAGAGGATCTAAAATAAAATTTAAAATATTTAAGTTGTAGGCTCAAAATGTTAATTAAATTGAAATAAGGAGAAAATGATTTAAGTAATAAAATAATAGAATATATTTTGGAGGGAGGAGATATTTGTGCTTGAAAGGATATTTTAATAAAATACTACTTAAAAGCCTAGATATTTTGATGGAAGCCTCTAGACTTAATTTATTAAATAAAATGAAATATGGAAGATATTTTAGGAAGATGGAAGATATTTTGGACTAGTGAAGATTTTTTTATAGAAAATATATTTTATTCAAGATCTTTTGAGAGAAGTCTCTGGAGATTTAATAGAATAAAAAGTATAAAAAGACTAATAAAAACTAATTAAGAACAAAGAGAGAGAGAGAGAGAGAGAGAGAGAGCTTGTCTTGGTGGGTGACTTAGAGAGAGAAAGAGCAAGAAGGAAAGAAATTTAGAGTGAGAGAAGGCAGGATCTTGCAAGAATCACGCTTGAGGGGTGGATTAAGGAGAAGATTTGGGTTTTTAAGGAAAGTGTAACAGTTTTTAAATTGTACACTTTTTTTAGGTGTTGGAAAAGATCATATATGGTGTAGTGAAGCTAATTTTGAGGTAAGAATCAATCAACTTGATTTATTTATGAATATATGTATATTACATAAATGAAATAGTGATAATAAATGCTATGGACATAAATGCTAATTTGGCAAAAATCTCACCTACTTCCGATTTGGAGTTTTTACCATAGAGTAAAGGAATCTTGTTTTGAGGTTAATTTTTGTAGTTTCATTTTGTCGACTAGTACTATCTTGTTTACCAGTCAAAATCTCTTATATTCTGAATAACCCACACATACAACTCACTGATAGAAAAATAATAGAGGCTAGGGTTTATATTTTTACGACTGATTTGGGAATTTAGTATTTTGATATATGTTGGTTTGTGGATTGATGTTGGGGGATCGAAGGGGATGTTGTGGGTGTTGGCCGGAGCGGCGACCACTATACCATAGATTGCATTTCGCAACCACTCAAAAGAAAATTTCCACAAAATCGTTGCAATTGAAAAATTAAAAACAGTCTATTGCAATGCGGGAAAAAAACGTTACAATAGAATCAAATTTTCATTAAAAATTTGAAAGAGCTATAAAAAGAAAGGTCTTTTGCAACATTAGTACCGGCTGTTGCAATAGATTAGATTTTTGGGGCCAAAAATACTGGCGGGCCAAGGAAATTAGTAGTGGCGGGATATGAAAATTAGAATTGCCCGGGTTAAAAAAAACACACACAAAAAAGAGAAAGTACACTACACTAGTTACAGAAAAACACACACTAACACTACAAAGGCGATCGAAGAGAGAGGAGCGAAAGAGAAGAAGATCGAGAGGAAGAAAGAGAAGAACAGAGGCGTGTGGGCGTGTGAGAGAGAGAAGTCGAAGACAAGGCTCTGTCTAATTAGGTACACAACCCCGTATCTCTGTTTGTCTCTCATAAATTAGGTATATATGTGTTTAATCGGGTGTGTATATATGTTTAATTGATTGTGTATATGTGCGTAATGGTGTATATGCTTGTTGTTAATTAGGGGTTTAAATGGGTTTAGGTCTATGTTCTTGCATGTCCTTATTTTCTTAATTTAGAGGGTTCATATTGTGTTGATATTGTTCTCTGATCTTGTGAATTATGATGTTCTTGTGCTACGTTTTTGTGATAAAATTGATTTAGGGTTCATATTAATTTAGGGTTTAAATGGGTCTACTGTGCTCTTAACAGTGAGGTTATTTTAGAGGGGCTTAGTAATGTTTATAATAGTTTATTAAATTGATGCTTGTTTCTCTTCAAACTTGTGTAGAAATTCAGTGATGAACTGGGCATTACTTCCAAAGTAAGAAGGCGAAATTAAAAGATGGAAGAAAGTAATTTAGAGAGAGAGGTATTATCATCCTTTCCTAATAACTCGAAGTATGTAATGATTTAGATGTGTGTTTACTTGAGTTTGTAGGCGTGTTTAATTGAGTTTGTACATGTGTATAATTTATTATTTGTTGTTATTTGAGTTAAATTTTTGATAAATTAAGGTTTATGTTCTTAATTAGGTCGTGGGTTTGTGTAATAAGAGTTGGTAATTTAGGGGTTTTATTTGTTTGTTTATTAATTTAGGGGTTTTGTTTGTTTTTAAATGTAGGCCCTGTTTTACATGTGTGTGCTCTGTTTTACACGTGGGAGCAGATGGACCTATACATTCTGGAGCATTTGACATCAGGTACATGGCCTATTTGCCTAATATGGTTGTAATCTATATATAATCAGGTTCTCAGAGCCATCTTGTTTGCTTTGGATGTTGAAACCTATTACTCTATCCACTCGGGACAACCTCTGTATGTTGTGCTGTTTGTAATGTAGTCAGAGCTGTGCCACCTCTATGTATGTATACAATTTGACACATCTATTAGTCTTCAAATAATTTTAAATCTCTCTTGAATTTCTTTATACTGGGAAATACATGAATGGCAATACATGTGAAAAGAAGGCTATGTAGTAACGATGTTTTCAAACAACAATAATTTATCATTTTCTTCCATTAGTTATCAAGTGCTGGACTCATCAGACCAACATAGTATATGCCACTGGGAAGTAGGTGTCTTAGGATTAAATATTGTAATGTCCAGTTGAGATAGTTATTCCACGAATCCATATGAAGCATGATGAAAGAATTAGAAGAAGTTCTGCAGCTCGTAATGCAGTTTCAATTTCTTGATTAAATATATTTGTTTATTTTTAAGGCAAAGATTTATAGTTTTGCATTTCTTTTGTTCAAAAAAGTTAAGGTTAATAGGAGGCAGTTTAATTAATGAAGTGAAATTTTATTATATATTATTATGAACAAGAGAAATAAGCGTGTATCTCTTAACAATCATGTTTTGTGGGAAGATTATATTATTTGAAGTTTGATCTGTTAGAAATCATGTTTCAACAGCCAACCCTTTTTCGTGTTTTCAGAATAATCAACCCATTTGTTGTCATTTTACGTACACAGATTCTAGTTGTCCAAGAAACTAATGGCAAAAGGCTCAGGCTTGTGGAAGCTACGTACTTGTACTGTTGATGTGGTAAGCACACAACATCGTTTCACTTTAATGTTACATTAATTCACATAATAGAATAATCTAAAGGCAAATAAAAAATCACACTTGAGATTCCGTGTTTTTTTTATTTTGAGCGTTGAACACTTAAGTTGACCACCTGAGAATATATAGCATTACTCAACACCTGAAGTAGCTGAGTGAAGATAGAATGGAGTTTGTAAGGTTTTTAGTGCTGATGATCACAAGTCTTGTCCTGCTTTTGCACAACTCATGTGCTCTTGTTGTTCATCACCAAGGTAACAACTAGCTTCTACTAACTGCACATTATTCCTTTCTGCCTCGTTGTCTCCTCGATACCCAGAAGACTGACCATCAGAATATTATATCTTTAATCTGTTATTTCAGGAAGGAAACTGAAGGGGAACTCTCCGATGGCTAGCCAAGAAAATTTAGCACCTGCTAAAATGGTATGCCGAATGCATCTATATCCTGATATTGTTATTTGTGATTGCTGCATTCATTCTCGGTATAATGTATGTCACCATAAATGTCTGCAGGGACTTATTCATCGTGATTCTTAATCTGATGCTGTCGGGGGAAACCAGCAGCAATGGAACTACTAGGTATTAAAACACCTATGCCCTTAGATACATACAAAATATTCTGACCATGAGTTCTGGTACTGTATAATAATTACTATTATTCGGGGTCATAGATTCATAGTATCAGCAGAAAAGTCCTATACACAGCACACACCACATATGACAGAGAAATATATTCTTCTCTTTACATATTTTTTAACAATATTCACTGTCAAAATATAGTATAATGTTGTAATTTTTTGTTTATTGTGCTAGACCTCATTGATCTGGTCAATTTGTTAAGGCTTTTTGGTAGTTTTTGTTTCTAGACATGTTGTATCTCAGATAATTTTCTCTTTTGTGAAGTTAGCTGACAGGGAGAGGATATATGTGAAGCTGCTTTCGACAATCTAATTGAGGATGCTTTGCTAATTTCCACATATGCCCCAAAAGATGGTGCTCTTGGAATAATCGACGACAATGGGCCTGATATCAAAAGTCTTTTGTTATGGATTTTTTGTTGATAAAAAATTTGGTGTAATAATATATTGATGTATTTTATTTAACATTCAAGATTTAGGATTTTTTTTTACTAATGTCAGTAACAATGGTACGCTCTTGACGGTGGTGGTTTAGGTATCGTTAGATTTGTGGTGGGTAACATTCTTAGTTGTTTTTTGGGATTTTCTTGTATTGAACCTTTAATGGTGGAATAATATATTTATGAAATGGTCATGTCCATTTTTTTTATTAATACTGTTGCAATATGTCATTATAATGTTGCCATAGAGGTTTCTTTTTCTATTATAAATCACTTAAATAACATTACATTAGGACCATAATTTGTTGCCATAGATGCTATATGGCAATGTTTAAATCATAATAAAGTGTTGCAAATTTTGTTGCAATAAAAGAACAAACTACAGCAATGATTTAAATAGCATTGCTTTAGAGAAAAAATTGTTGCAATATGCGGCTCTGGCAATGAATTGAACTTATTGCAATACATATGTTAATTCATTGCAAAAAGGGCCATATGGCAACGGGGGCAAACTTAACGGTCGATTTTTTGAAAATTGTTGCAATAGACGCTATTGCAATGATATTTTATAATATAGCAACTATTTTTAGGGGTTGCTAAATGCAATCTATGGTATAGTGGACGTAACCACAGTCGTGAGTCGGCGACGACAGCGGGTCCGCTGCAGTAGCGGCGTCGGAAAACGAGAGGGAGGAGGAGAGTCGGTTGTTGGAAGGGAGAAGAAGAGCTGGGTGAGTTGTGTGTGTTTTTAGGGTGTGGTGGGTGCATGAGGCGGGGGAGGTGAGCGGACGCCGCCACCAGTGGTGGAGGGCGCCGCGTCGCGCACCCCGCGGCGCTCGAAAAAATTAAAGGAAGAAGATGCAAAAGCTGATTAGGAGTTTATGTTATCCAGATTATTTTATTAATTGAGAAGTCGTGTTTTTTTTAATTAAACAGGAGTATGATTTAATTCTTTAGTTGTAATAGTTGGAATAAGCATGGGATGATAATTGAGTCACCGTAAATATTTTAAATATAATATAAATAATGATTATTTATGAGATGATTTATTTAATATGATTAATTTTGATGATATTACATTATAAGAATTATGTATAAAATGGAATAATGTCTAGAGCCGTCAAGAATATTTTAAATAATAAATAAATTAGGAATATGTTACGTGAGGTTTTATTAATAAAAATTTTATTTTGGGAATCTTATTTATATGAAATAAGATAGAATAACGGCTGACATGAAATATTAAACATTTGAGAAATATGAGGATTTGTAAGTATATTGGAATAAATATTATTCTCTATTTGTGTGGATCTTTTAGAAAGGATTTATTCCGCGTAAATTCCTTTTGGCGAAGGTGGGCCAGGAAATTGTAAACTAATTTAAGCGGTATCGAGGAAAGTTATTTCTTACCCTATACTCCTTTTATTATTTTTGTTGAATTAGTTTTGTACATTTTGTATTATTATTATGCATGATTTGTGCACCCGACTTAGCTTATATTTTATTCATTATTCTTTACGGGCAACTCGAATCAGAAATCAGAATTTTGTGTAATGAGGTTGTTTCTCTTTGTTCGGGAGCAACAATTTATTTATTACATAAATTAGCATTATTTTCCCTTGTTCGGAAATAATCACCTTAATTGACTTAACGGTCGGTATATTGTTCATATCGACTACCTTTGTCCCTATTAAACGATATCCGCTAGATTCATTGTTCGAATCTAGGATTTTGCGATCGTTTCAGTCATTTAATTTTATTCGAAAATATTAAATCCGGAGGATGTTCATCTCATTGGTCAATGTGGCTTGTGATCCATGGTGTTTATTTATAAATGAGATTTTTGGTCTTAAGTGAGGACTTTTATGAATACGGGGAACGTTGGAGGAGTTCGACGATGGCCTCAGAGATATTCGTTATGCTAGCTAAAAGGGATAGGGCGTGCTTATCGCGAGCCATGATCAAGTAAGGATAAGTTACGTAGGAGAACGGTACTCGGCGGTAATTGATCGCATCGCCGCTGTATCGGGGCGGATTTTACCGGTTCTCATTGATCAAAGTTCTTCTTGGATTTTCATATCGAGATATGTGGATTTATTGAGATCCTTCCGCATCTGTATTTCATTGTATAAATTTATTCGGATATATTGAATATGTTGTATATGTTAGATTATATTTAATAATCTAATAATAATATGTGGGCATACAAATTAAAGACAATTATATTTATTATGTTTATTCTAATATTGGGCTAATTAAGTGGTCTAAAATGAAGAGCCCTTAGTTCATCTTATTCGGTATGGGCTTTGTAAAGTATAATACCCAATCGTAAGCCTTATTAGGGTTAATGGGGTCTGATAAGGATACTATATAAAGAACAATATAGGATTTTGGTCCCAAAGGCTGTTCCAACCTCTACTCCTCTATTCCCATTAGTTTGAGCGAGATACGACTAGAGGCGAATGAATTCTGTGGAAGATCAAGTCCCACAATTCCGGTTAATACCTACCGCAATTGAACCAGGTTCGCTTCTGATATACAGTATTATTGTAACCTTGATATTATCATATAAGATGATAAGATGATCCTTGGTTATACATATTTAGATCTAACAAGTCGCATTAGAGCCTATCTTATGTTGAATTATTAGGGTTAATCATATATATTATATGATTGTTTAATTTTTTTAAACAATTAATTTACATGTTTCCGTACATGAATTGTTATTGTATCATTAATTCATGTGTTACTTGGCGTACTTGTTCGCGTACATAAGTTTTGATCTTATGTGAATGGTGGCGGTTTTATATTTTTTTTTCCCTTTTACATGTTATATCACGTGTTTAATTTTTTTTTGCCGCAAAATCATGTATGCATGATTAGTTCAGGTTTAGTAGTTCACATAAATTGCCCCTGATGTTTGAATTGAGGTTACGCATTGATCCTTACTGGGACTTGAGTCGGTACGTAAATTGATAACTCTAGACCCCGTTCCGGTAGCTCCTCCGCCGTGCACTGGTGTTTTGCGGTGTAGCTGCTGGTCGGGTGTCTGCAAACCAACATCGGAGGGGGGTTTGAGCCCCGCTGCGCCTCCGGCGTGAGAATGAGTGCAGGTATCGGAATAGATAAACAGGAAATAAGCTATCTATATGTGGTGGGTGAAGGTGGTGTATGGTGGTTGTATGGTGGCTGTGTGGTGGCTGGTGGCTTTTGTGTTTATATGTATGCTGAGTGCTTAAGTGTGTGTACAAGTATGAGTGTAAAGAGTGAAGTAACCCTTAAACTCTTGATCTTTGGTCTATTTATAGGCCAAGGATTAGGGTTCAAGGGTGCGTACCTGGATCCTGGTCCTACACGTGTAGGGGTTTGATCCCCTACACGTGTCTAGGTGTCAGCGTAGGAGTAGTATTTTGGAATGTTCCCTGGCTTGTCTCTATCGCCAGTAGTTGACCGTTATGTTTTGTCTTCATTGTGTCAGTCTGTGACTTGTGCAGCAAGTGTCGGCTAGTACATGTGTACCCGGGCGGGTAGCAAGTTCTACAGTACCCGGGTAAGGTATCCTGTCCGGGTTGCATGACCTGGCAAGCCTAGGGGGTGCCCTGCGGTGTTGGTGGCTACCCGGGGGTAGAGGCTCCTTTATATATAGGACCCGGGTGTGGCTTAACCGGGTTATACCCTATCATTTGCCCCCCACTCCCTTATATAGATTTTCTATGTGAGGGAGTAGAGCGGAGTTTTTTGTTTTTGCTTTGGTATCCGGGTATTCAGGTAAGGGTAATAGTCTTGCCCCCCTGCCCAGTTGGATCCGGGTAAAGGTTGACTTCCGAGTTTGCCTTCTTACCCGGGTTGATGCTGATAATGGATTGTGGCTTTTGTTTTTTGTTCTCCTCCCTGTGAAGCTCCAGGTAGAGTGTGAGACCTTTTGACTTCGCCTCCCTACCCGGGTGTGGGTTGGAGTCCTGCGCTGGCTCTCCTACCCGGGTGGTATGCGAAACGTTTGGGATTCTAGGAATATGGAAGGGTTTTTTAACTGTTTGTTTTGAAAATTGTGCCGTCGCGCCTTTTGAGGGGGGGGTGAATCATTACAGCTGTAATAACTTCTCTTCCTCCAATAGGAAGTTGCCACGTTGCCCCTGTTCTGGTGGTCTATAAAAGAGACCCCTCTTTTACTTCTTGGTTTTTAACTTTTATTTTATCAGTTTCTCTGTAATTTCTTTGAAGCCCCTTTGATTTTCGCCATTTGTTTTTCTTCGCCGGAGTTTCGAAGGTCACTTTTTTATCTCGCTCTTCTCGTCCCTCGATCAGGTAAGCATTCGTTTCATCCCGTATTTCTCTTGTCTCTCCATGTTTCGACTTCGGTGTTTTGTAGTTCTGGGTTTTGTTCGAAATCATAATCTGCCTGTGTTTGTGTGTTTGATGTTTGTATATAGTTACATGTTTTGATCTGTTTTCGGTCACGGGAATAGTGTTTGTTAGTGTTTTTTTGGCTTGGGTTTGGTTTGGATTATGTGTTTGATGATTGTAGGTGTTTGGGTTCTGGTGGAGTAATGTTCTTGAGTTTTCGTATGTGTATATGTGTATGTATTAGCAGGGCTTTGTGTTTGATCTTTGGCTTTTATTTGAAATGATTTAGAAACTGTTTGTGGCTATTGGGATTCTTGGGGTTTTGCCTGAACCCGGGTAAGCCCGGGTTGGGTAGGTAGCACGATGGTTTCTTATGTGGATATGGGGAGTACTCGGGTAGAGGTTTTCTTTTTTCTTGGCACTTGTAGACCTTTTCGTGATAATGTGTTTATAGGCTTGGGACCTGGGTGCCAATTCAGTAGCTAGTAGTCTTTTCCCTGCATAGATTTGAAAATAGGACCCGGGTAGGTGTTTCTGGGTAGGTTTAGTTGCGGGAGGCCTCGGGTTGGTTCGCAGAATGATGTATCCGGGTAGTCATAGTTATGTTTTCGCAATTTCCCAACTTATTGTTCCTCACATAGATTTAGGGCAGGATCCGGACCTATATAAAACTTGTAATAAAATTGGTTGAATTTTGAACTGACTTGGGTTCTTCTTTTCCTCTAGGTCCATGGTCCGGATCCATAAGAGGGCCAAGAGAGATATTGTTGCTTTTACTGGTGTGCCCGGGCAATACTCTAGTGATAGCGATACGGACGAGCGGCAGTCTCTTGCAGATCGGGCTCGCGAAAAAATGGCTGAGAGGGAGGTAGCCGCATCTGGGGTTGTGTCCGAGTTCCAGAAGGTGTCTCAGGCTGAGGGGAAGCAAGTGATCATGACCCCGGATGGCATGTGGATGGATACAAAGTCCTACTTTATCACCAAGGCGCCCCTGGCAGATGAGAGGGAGTTTTACCGAGGAATATCGTCTTTTTATAAATTTAAGCATCCAGGCGGTCCTCTGGGTCCTTACAACAAAGAAGAGTTCAACGAGCGGTTTAGTACTTATTCGGTTGCCCGGGCTCCGTATCCTGTCAAGAGCTCGTTTCGGGAATTGCCATGGAAGGTCCAGGATCGGTTGATCTGGGTTGCGTTCCAGCTACCGGATACAGTCGAGTGGAGATGGCCTTAGCCCGGGGAAAGGATTTATCACCGGCCGGCTGATGGATTCGTGCCGGTATGGATGGAGCACTTGAGATCCGGGTGGAACCCGAGGTGGCATCTATTCTTCCGTCACCTTTGCAAATATGAATACAAATGTTCTCCGATGCAGATCACTCCGAATGCAATCAAGTGGATGACTTGGTTTCTATGTGCTTGTAACAAAATGGGGTATCAGCCTACCTCCAAGCTATTCCATATGCTTTTCCAATTTAAGAAGTCTGGGGAAAAGCCGCTATACGAGCTTCGCTTCCGGTCGAAAGAGTGCGGTTTAGGACCCGGGTTTCTGAAACCGGTGATGCACCAATCTTCATTGAAGAATTGGAATTACGAGGTGCTTATGCTGAAGGGTTTGGATATCCATTACATGCCCTATCTTGTCACAGATGATAAGCTAGTTAGGACCAATTTTGATGCCCCGGGTGCGTCGGGGAAGTTCTGAGATCAGTTGATGAAGTTTTGTGGGTGCCTCGGGCAGCAATTGACCCGGGATACCTTCATGCAATTTGATAAATTGCACGAATGGGGATGTAAGTATAATCCGGGTTGTCTGCTGTTGTCTTTGTACTTGTATTTTTTCCTTTGCTTGTTTGCTTTAATCCGGGTTGTCTGCTTTTGTCTTTGTACTTGTATTTTTTTCTTTGCTTGTTTGCTTTAATCCGGGTTGTCTGCTTTTGTCTTTGTGCTTGTATTTTTTCCTTTGCTTGTTTGCTTTAATCCGGGTTGTCTGCTTTTGTCTATATTTATATGCTTCTTTTCTTCAACTGTTGTATGACCCGGGTATCGTTTGTCTGCAGGTTTGCCGTATTTTAACAAGGACCTGTGGAAAAGTATGGCTAATGAGCATTTCGCCGCTGCTCTGAGGAACCTGGGGGGAGTCCATTTGATTCCTAAGCCTACGTCAAAACCTAAGACCGGGGCTGGGAAGAATGATGAGTCCGGGTCCTCTAGGCAAGGGGCAACTGGCGGGGAATCCAGTGCTGTGATGGAGAAAGTCGCCCCGGGGGGAACTGAGGAAGTCGTGGAAACTGGCAGTCAGGAGTTGGCGACTCGGGGAAGAAAGAGGAAACAGGTTTCAGCGCAGAAGGCTCCTGCGAAACTTCCCAAGGCCAGTCAGGGAAAAGGGATTTTGTTGGACTCTGACTCGGACTCGGATGAGGATGAGGAAGGTGATGGGGAAGGTGCCCGGGTCTCCCTCAGTGCCGGGAGGTACTCAGCCAGGGAGATAATTAAGATAATGTCCGAAATCCCGACTGAAGAGGACTGGGTGAGGATGGATGACTCGGGGATGGTCAATACCTTTAGGGAGATAGGGAGTCTCTAGGGTCAGGTAAATGTATCTGGATTTTCATCTTATCTTGTGTATGCTTCTTCTTATGTATGTTTCTGATCCTGTGAATCCGGGCTTGCAGCTGGGATCTCGTTTAGCCGGGTTTAATACCATGGCTTTCAACGTGATAAAGTCGGAAAGGGATACTGCTGACACTTTTGGGATGAGAACCCGGAAAGCTGAGTCGGACTTGGCCCAGGAGAGGTCGGCCAAGGAGAAGTTGGAGTCTGAGCTGGAAAAACGAGTGAAGGAGGTTGAGACCCGGATCCAGGCTGAGTGGAAGCAAAAGGTTGATGATGCTGAAGCCCGGGTTACTGATGCTGAGGAGAGGGCGTCCGGGTTTGAGAAGGAGATCGAGGGGTTGAAGAAGCAGCTTGAAGACCGAAAGGAACCGGAAGTTGTGATTGCTGATTTCAGGGAATCCGATGAGTATAAGGGTGCCCTGGCTAAGGCGGCCGCAGCGGAGGTTGTCCGGTGCTGGACTGTCGCCAAGAGGCACATCAAAACGGATCTGGTGGCTAGCTTGAAGAGCTTTATCGATCTCTATATCGAGGCCAAGAATGATGTATCTGCCGGCAAGGGTGAGCCTAAACCTTTCAAGGATCCTTCCCCGAGCTTCATTGCTCCGGCTAACCCGGTTGCTCCTGCTGATGCAGCTCTTCAGACAAATAATTCTTTCCTGCCACTTAGTTATTTTTCTCTGATTTTTGACTAGATGAAAAACAATCTTTTGTAATCCTGAATTTGTTCACTTTCGGATTTGGATATTTACCCGGGGTCTATGTAGATCCGGGTTTATGGATGTTTCTATTATTGCTTTCTATCAAATATTTTCCTGTCTCATTTATTCGTGGATGCTTTTGCTTGCTTTGTGTATTTCTTATCCAGGTTGGTTGCTCATAATAGTTTTAGTACTTGGAAAGATTCCTAAGTAGAGATAACACAGGTGTACCTGGGTAATATATATCCGGGTCGATTGCTTAGAATAATTTTGTAACTTAGAAGATTTTTCTAAGTAAGAAAGAACAGGTGAACCTGGGTAATATATACCCGGATGGATCGCTTTTAAATAGCTTGGCACTTAGAAAATTTTTCTAAGTAAAATAGAACAGGTGAACCCGGGTAGGGTATATCCGGGTTGCTTGCTTTTAAATAGCTTGGCACTTAAAATAACTTAGTTCGGCGGTTAAAAAGCGGTGGACGAGCCCCGTTCAGAGCTTAACAAGCGTAGGACATGTTAAAAAAATGTTATAATCCTGGCCGCAAGATATTCATCCAACGGCCCAGAAATCATATGCCACTTAAACCATCCTAGCAGTCGACTGCACCAGCACCCATTACGTTCATACAGAAACTGAAGCAGTTGGACGACATGAAGTTCTTAATATAGTCGATCTCTCAAGTGGAAATTATTAATCAATAATAATAATTCAATTAAGAACTTCATCGTCCTCAATATAAGAACCCACCCACAATCAGTATTAGTTAAAATGAGAGAGATAGGAGAGAGAGAGGCTACTTAAAATTGATCAAATAGGGAGGATGGAGGGGGGGGGGGGGCGAGAGAGAGAGAGTACCTGAGGAGTGGCTCTAGGATAGTGAATTCCGCGAGAAATGAGCATTCGGGGATGTCCATCAATGATGATAGCTCGGTGATCATAACTCACATTATACAGTTTGAAATACTCGCCACCGACGGCGATTAACGCCGCGGCGAGTAAACGTAATAGAGCAATATGACTTCGCATAGTTTAAATAAATTATTAATAAGATGTAAATATTACAAACTGAAAATAATATAGTAAATATAGAGGAAGTGTTTAGTACAGAACATACAGAACTAGATGAAGAGTGGATAACTACAAATGTCCAAGTACCGACGAAAAATAGTTATCACGCAATAACTAGCAGAACACCAAAGACCTAGTGGACTGTTACAACCCTTAGAGATCCCCAAATGGAAGTGGGAACATGTGACTATGGATTTCATTGTGGGTTTACCAAGGTCAAAGACGAATCACGATGCGATATGGGTTATAGTTGATAGATTAACAAAGTCTGCACATTTTCTGTTGATCAACCAAAGATATACCATTGAAAGATTGGTAAATCTGTACTTAAAAGAGATTATGGTAAGACATGGAGTCCCGGTATCAATCGTATCATATCGTGATTAGGCACTAGGATGAACTTGAGCACTGCTTATCACCCTCAAACAGATGGACAGAGTGAAAGAACCATACATACCATAGAAGATATGATGAGAGCTTGTGTTCTAGAAGAGAAAATTGGGATGACCATTTTCCAGTGGTAGAGTTCGTGTACAACAATAGTTATCACGCAAGCATAGGCATGGCACAGTACAGTTAAACCTCGATTAAGTAATATCCGATAAAGTAATAACCTCGCTTAAGTAATAAATTTTGTCGGTCCCAACTTGGGCCGATGTCGTAAAGTAATATTTTCGCTAAAAGCATAAGATAATAAAAAATTAGAAATTTATTAAACTCCCGGGTAATATGTAAAGTAATAATTTATGAATTATATATATATATATAATGTATATGAATTAAAAATTCAGTCCTTTTTAAAATATGAGTCTATAGTAGACTAGTAGTTTGTTTCTTCTTTCCACCAAGGCAAAAATTAACCTCATCCTTGACTTTGTAAAGGATGAATAACTCCGGTATGTTTTGCTCATGTTGTAACATGTATACTCTATCTAGTGCATGCATGAATTTAGGTTTCACATATGATTAATTATTATAAAAGTAATTTTAAATCAAATACCTTGTATTTGACTGATTCATGTTCTTAAAAATAATGAATTATAATTTATAAACATATAGAAATTCGGTAAAATAATAAAATATTACTTTATCGATAAAGTAATAAAATATTATTATATCGATAAAATAATAAATTCGGTAAAGTAACATTTTTTGCCGGTCCGAGGGGTATTACTTTAAAGAGGTTTAACGGTATGAAGCCCTATATGGTCGAAAGTGTAGATCACCTATCTGTTGGGAAGAAGTTGGAGAGAGAAAGATTTATGGCCCGGAGTTGGTTGAGCAAACTAAACAATCTATAGAGACGATCAAGAAGCGACTCATAGCTGCTCAGGACCGACAAAGTAAATATGCGAATTTGGGAAGAAAGCATAAAGAACTTGAAGCAGGGGAGAAGGTTTTACTAAAGATATCGCCTTCGAAAGGAGTTATGAGATTCGGGAAAAAGCTGAAGTTGAGTCCCAGATACATAGGACCCTTTGAGATTTAAGAAGAGTGGGAAATGTTTATTACCAACTAGCGTTACCACCCCATCTACAGTATATACACCATGTCTTTCATATTTCCGTCCTAAAAATGTACAAGCCTGACAACGGACATGTGTTGGCCTATGAACCCATTAATGTTGAACCAAATTGACCTATGAGGAGCAGCCAAAAAAAGATCATAGACCACAAGGTTAAGGAATTGAGAAATAAGAATGTAAAGATGGTGATGGTGGTGTGGAAGAACCATTTAATCGAAGAGGCCACTTGGGAACCACAACTTGAAATGCGAAAGAATTATCCATCTCTTTATTTGATTTAGAATTATATAAAAATAGATAGTGGCCAGTGAATTGGCACCGCTAGAAAATCTATATATAAAATAGAATTTATATTGTCACAAATTATTTAAGTAAATTTTATGTTAAGTGACGAGCGCCAAATAAATAAGTAAATAACTGGGAGCGGATATTCTATATAAATTCCGCAATTTTAATATAAGTATAACTATATATCTCCATATGAGAATATTTTGCGAGAGATAAAATATAATCATATATAATTATATATATATATATGAGTATTAATTTAATTAAGGGCCCAACAATTTATGAGCTTACAAGGATATTTATTATAAATATTTCAAATATTATAAAAGGGCGCAAGTGTATAAAATAAATATAAGAAAGTAGAATTTTGGCAAAGTGAAATATTTTGAGAGAGGATCTAAAATAAAATTTAAAATATTTAAGTTGTAGGCTCAAAATGTTAATTAAATTGAAATAAGGAGAAAATGATTTAAGTAATAAAATAATAGAATATATTTTGGAGGGAGGAGATATTTGTGCTTGAAAGGATATTTTAATAAAATACTACTTAAAAGCCTAGATATTTTGATGGAAGCCTCTAGACTTAATTTATTAAATAAAATGAAATATGGAAGATATTTTAGGAAGATGGAAGATATTTTGGACTAGTGAAGATTTTTTATAGAAAATATATTTTATTCAAGATCTTTTGAGAGAAGTCTCTGGAGATTTAATAGAATAAAAAGTATAAAAAGACTAATAAAAACTAATTAAGAACAAAGAGAGAGAGAGAGAGAGAGAGAGAGAGAGAGAGCTTGTCTTGGTGGGTGACTTAGAGAGAGAAAGAGCAAGAAGGAAAGAAATTTAGAGTGAGAGAAGGCAGGATCTTGCAAGAATCACGCTTGAGGGGTGGATTAAGGAGAAGATTTGGGTTTTTAAGGAAAGTGTAACAGTTTTTAAATTGTACACTTTTTTTAGGTGTTGGAAAAGATCATATATGGTGTAGTGAAGCTAATTTTGAGGTAAGAATCAATCAACTTGATTTATTTATGAATATATGTATATTACATAAATGAAATAGTGATAATAAATGCTATGGACATAAATGCTAATTTGGCAAAAATCTCACCTACTTCCGATTTGGAGTTTTTACCATAGAGTAAAGGAATCTTGTTTTGAGGTTAATTTTTGTAGTTTCATTTTGTCGACTAGTACTATCTTGTTTACCAGTCAAAATCTCTTATATTCTGAATAACCCACACATACAACTCACTGATAGAAAAATAATAGAGGCTAGGGTTTATATTTTTACGACTGATTTGGGAATTTAGTATTTTGATATATGTTGGTTTGTGGATTGATGTTGGGGGATCGAAGGGGATGTTGTGGGTGTTGGCCGGAGCGGCGACCACTATACCATAGATTGCATTTCGCAACCACTCAAAAGAAAATTTCCACAAAATCGTTGCAATTGAAAAATTAAAAACAGTCTATTGCAATGCGGGAAAAAAACGTTACAATAGAATCAAATTTTCATTAAAAATTTGAAAGAGCTATAAAAAGAAAGGTCTTTTGCAACATTAGTACCGGCTGTTGCAATAGATTAGATTTTTGGGGCCAAAAATACTGGCGGGCCAAGGAAATTAGTAGTGGCGGGATATGAAAATTAGAATTGCCCGGGTTAAAAAAAACACACACAAAAAAGAGAAAGTACACTACACTAGTTACAGAAAAACACACACTAACACTACAAAGGCGATCGAAGAGAGAGGAGCGAAAGAGAAGAAGATCGAGAGGAAGAAAGAGAAGAACAGAGGCGTGTGGGCGTGTGAGAGAGAGAAGTCGAAGACAAGGCTCTGTCTAATTAGGTACACAACCCCGTATCTCTGTTTGTCTCTCATAAATTAGGTATATATGTGTTTAATCGGGTGTGTATATATGTTTAATTGATTGTGTATATGTGCGTAATGGTGTATATGCTTGTTGTTAATTAGGGGTTTAAATGGGTTTAGGTCTATGTTCTTGCATGTCCTTATTTTCTTAATTTAGAGGGTTCATATTGTGTTGATATTGTTCTCTGATCTTGTGAATTATGATGTTCTTGTGCTACGTTTTTGTGATAAAATTGATTTAGGGTTCATATTAATTTAGGGTTTAAATGGGTCTACTGTGCTCTTAACAGTGAGGTTATTTTAGAGGGGCTTAGTAATGTTTATAATAGTTTATTAAATTGATGCTTGTTTCTCTTCAAACTTGTGTAGAAATTCAGTGATGAACTGGGCATTACTTCCAAAGTAAGAAGGCGAAATTAAAAGATGGAAGAAAGTAATTTAGAGAGAGAGGTATTATCATCCTTTCCTAATAACTCGAAGTATGTAATGATTTAGATGTGTGTTTACTTGAGTTTGTAGGCGTGTTTAATTGAGTTTGTACATGTGTATAATTTATTATTTGTTGTTATTTGAGTTAAATTTTTGATAAATTAAGGTTTATGTTCTTAATTAGGTCGTGGGTTTGTGTAATAAGAGTTGGTAATTTAGGGGTTTTATTTGTTTGTTTATTAATTTAGGGGTTTTGTTTGTTTTTAAATGTAGGCCCTGTTTTACATGTGTGTGCTCTGTTTTACACGTGGGAGCAGATGGACCTATACATTCTGGAGCATTTGACATCAGGTACATGGCCTATTTGCCTAATATGGTTGTAATCTATATATAATCAGGTTCTCAGAGCCATCTTGTTTGCTTTGGATGTTGAAACCTATTACTCTATCCACTCGGGACAACCTCTGTATGTTGTGCTGTTTGTAATGTAGTCAGAGCTGTGCCACCTCTATGTATGTATACAATTTGACACATCTATTAGTCTTCAAATAATTTTAAATCTCTCTTGAATTTCTTTATACTGGGAAATACATGAATGGCAATACATGTGAAAAGAAGGCTATGTAGTAACGATGTTTTCAAACAACAATAATTTATCATTTTCTTCCATTAGTTATCAAGTGCTGTACTCATCAGACCAACATAGTATATGCCACTGGGAAGTAGGTGTCTTAGGATTAAATATTGTAATGTCCAGTTGAGATAGTTATTCCACGAATCCATATGAAGCATGATGAAAGAATTAGAAGAAGTTCTGCAGCTCGTAATGCAGTTTCAATTTCTTGATTAAATATATTTGTTTATTTTTAAGGCAAAGATTTATAGTTTTGCATTTCTTTTGTTCAAAAAAGTTAAGGTTAATAGGAGGCAGTTTAATTAATGAAGTGAAATTTTATTATATATTATTATGAACAAGAGAAATAAGCGTGTATCTCTTAACAATCATGTTTTGTGGGAAGATTATATTATTTGAAGTTTGATCTGTTAGAAATCATGTTTCAACAGCCAACCCTTTTTCGTGTTTTCAGAATAATCAACCCATTTGTTGTCATTTTACGTACACAGATTCTAGTTGTCCAAGAAACTAATGGCAAAAGGCTCAGGCTTGTGGAAGCTACGTACTTGTACTGTTGATGTGGTAAGCACACAACATCGTTTCACTTTAATGTTACATTAATTCACATAATAGAATAATCTAAAGGCAAATAAAAAATCACACTTGAGATTCCGTGTTTTTTTTATTTTGAGCGTTGAACACTTAAGTTGACCACCTGAGAATATATAGCATTACTCAACACCTGAAGTAGCTGAGTGAAGATAGAATGGAGTTTGTAAGGTTTTTAGTGCTGATGATCACAAGTCTTGTCCTGCTTTTGCACAACTCATGTGCTCTTGTTGTTCATCACCAAGGTAACAACTAGCTTCTACTAACTGCACATTATTCCTTTCTGCCTCGTTGTCTCCTCGATACCCAGAAGACTGACCATCAGAATATTATATCTTTAATCTGTTATTTCAGGAAGGAAACTGAAGGGGAACTCTCCGATGGCTAGCCAAGAAAATTTAGCACCTGCTAAAATGGTATGCCGAATGCATCTATATCCTGATATTGTTATTTGTGATTGCTGCATTCATTCTCGGTATAATGTATGTCACCATAAATGTCTGCAGGGACTTATTCATCGTGATTCTTAATCTGATGCTGTCGGGGGAAACCAGCAGCAATGGAACTACTAGGTATTAAAACACCTATGCCCTTAGATACATACAAAATATTCTGACCATGAGTTCTGGTACTGTATAATAATTACTATTATTCGGGGTCATAGATTCATAGTATCAGCAGAAAAGTCCTATACACAGCACACACCACATATGACAGAGAAATATATTCTTCTCTTTACATATTTTTTAACAATATTCACTGTCAAAATATAGTATAATGTTGTAATTTTTTGTTTATTGTGCTAGACCTCATTGATCTGGTCAATTTGTTAAGGCTTTTTGGTAGTTTTTGTTTCTAGACATGTTGTATCTCAGATAATTTTCTCTTTTGTGAAGTTAGCTGACAGGGAGAGGATATATGTGAAGCTGCTTTCGACAATCTAATTGAGGATGCTTTGCTAATTTCCACATATGCCCCAAAAGATGGTGCTCTTGGAATAATCGACGACAATGGGCCTGATATCAAAAGTCTTTTGTTATGGATTTTTTGTTGATAAAAAATTTGGTGTAATAATATATTGATGTATTTTATTTAACATTCAAGATTTAGGATTTTTTTTTACTAATGTCAGTAACAATGGTACGCTCTTGACGGTGGTGGTTTAGGTATCGTTAGATTTGTGGTGGGTAACATTCTTAGTTGTTTTTTGGGATTTTCTTGTATTGAACCTTTAATGGTGGAATAATATATTTATGAAATGGTCATGTCCATTTTTTTTATTAATACTGTTGCAATATGTCATTATAATGTTGCCATAGAGGTTTCTTTTTCTATTATAAATCACTTAAATAACATTACATTAGGACCATAATTTGTTGCCATAGATGCTATATGGCAATGTTTAAATCATAATAAAGTGTTGCAAATTTTGTTGCAATAAAAGAACAAACTACAGCAATGATTTAAATAGCATTGCTTTAGAGAAAAAATTGTTGCAATATGCGGCTCTGGCAATGAATTGAACTTATTGCAATACATATGTTAATTCATTGCAAAAAGGGCCATATGGCAACGGGGGCAAACTTAACGGTCGATTTTTTGAAAATTGTTGCAATAGACGCTATTGCAATGATATTTTATAATATAGCAACTATTTTTAGGGGTTGCTAAATGCAATCTATGGTATAGTGGACGTAACCACAGTCGTGAGTCGGCGACGACAGCGGGTCCGCTGCAGTAGCGGCGTCGGAAAACGAGAGGGAGGAGGAGAGTCGGTTGTTGGAAGGGAGAAGAAGAGCTGGGTGAGTTGTGTGTGTTTTTAGGGTGTGGTGGGTGCATGAGGCGGGGGAGGTGAGCGGACGCCGCCACCAGTGGTGGAGGGCGCCGCGTCGCGCACCCCGCGGCGCTCGAAAAAATTAAAGGAAGAAGATGCAAAAGCTGATTAGGAGTTTATGTTATCCAGATTATTTTATTAATTGAGAAGTCGTGTTTTTTTTAATTAAACAGGAGTATGATTTAATTCTTTAGTTGTAATAGTTGGAATAAGCATGGGATGATAATTGAGTCACCGTAAATATTTTAAATATAATATAAATAATGATTATTTATGAGAAGATTTATTTAATATGATTAATTTTGATGATATTACATTATAAGAATTATGTATAAAATGGAATAATGTCTAGAGCCGTCAAGAATATTTTAAATAATAAATAAATTAGGAATATGTTACGTGAGGTTTTATTAATAAAAATTTTATTTTGGGAATCTTATTTATATGAAATAAGATAGAATAACGGCTGACATGAAATATTAAACATTTGAGAAATATGAGGATTTGTAAGTATATTGGAATAAATATTATTCTCTATTTGTGTGGATCTTTTAGAAAGGATTTATTCCGCGTAAATTCCTTTTGGCGAAGGTGGGCCAGGAAATTGTAAACTAATTTAAGCGGTATCGAGGAAAGTTATTTCTTACCCTATACTCCTTTTATTATTTTTGTTGAATTATTTTTGTACATTTTGTATTATTATTATGCATGATTTGTGCACCCGACTTAGCTTATATTTTATTCATTATTCTTTACGGGCAACTCGAATCAGAAATCAGAATTTTGTGTAATGAGGTTGTTTCTCTTTGTTCGGGAGCAACAATTTATTTATTACATAAATTAGCATTATTTTCCCTTGTTCGGAAATAATCACCTTAATTGACTTAACGGTCGGTATATTGTTCATATCGACTACCTTTGTCCCTATTAAACGATATCCGCTAGATTCATTGTTCGAATCTAGGATTTTGCGATCGTTTCAGTCATTTAATTTTATTCGAAAATATTAAATCCGGAGGATGTTCATCTCATTGGTCAATGTGGCTTGTGATCCATGGTGTTTATTTATAAATGAGATTTTTGGTCTTAAGTGAGGACTTTTATGAATACGGGGAACGTTGGAGGAGTTCGACGATGGCCTCAGAGATATTCGTTATGCTAGCTAAAAGGGATAGGGCGTGCTTATCGCGAGCCATGATCAAGTAAGGATAAGTTACGTAGGAGAACGGTACTCGGCGGTAATTGATCGCATCGCCGCTGTATCGGGGCGGATTTTACCGGTTCTCATTGATCAAAGTTCTTCTTGGATTTTCATATCGAGATATGTGGATTTATTGAGATCCTTCCGCATCTGTATTTCATTGTATAAATTTATTCGGATATATTGAATATGTTGTATATGTTAGATTATATTTAATAATCTAATAATAATATGTGGGCATACAAATTAAAGACAATTATATTTATTATGTTTATTCTAATATTGGGCTAATTAAGTGGTCTAAAATGAAGAGCCCTTAGTTCATCTTATTCGGTATGGGCTTTGTAAAGTATAATACCCAATCGTAAGCCTTATTAGGGTTAATGGGGTCTGATAAGGATACTATATAAAGAACAATATAGGATTTTGGTCCCAAAGGCTGTTCCAACCTCTACTCCTCTATTCCCATTAGTTTGAGCGAGATACGACTAGAGGCGAATGAATTCTGTGGAAGATCAAGTCCCACAATTCCGGTTAATACCTACCGCAATTGAACCAGGTTCGCTTCTGATATACAGTATTATTGTAACCTTGATATTATCATATAAGATGATAAGATGATCCTTGGTTATACATATTTAGATCTAACAAGTCGCATTAGAGCCTATCTTATGTTGAATTATTAGGGTTAATCATATATATTATATGATTGTTTAATTTTTTTAAACAATTAATTTACATGTTTCCGTACATGAATTGTTATTGTATCATTAATTCATGTGTTACTTGGCGTACTTGTTCGCGTACATAAGTTTTGATCTTATGTGAATGGTGGCGGTTTTATATTTTTTTTTCCCTTTTACATGTTATATCACGTGTTTAATTTTTTTTTGCCGCAAAATCATGTATGCATGATTAGTTCAGGTTTAGTAGTTCACATAAATTGCCCCTGATGTTTGAATTGAGGTTACGCATTGATCCTTACTGGGACTTGAGTCGGTACGTAAATTGATAACTCTAGACCCCGTTCCGGTAGCTCCTCCGCCGTGCACTGGTGTTTTGCGGTGTAGCTGCTGGTCGGGTGTCTGCAAACCAACATCGGAGGGGGGTTTGAGCCCCGCTGCGCCTCCGGCGTGAGAATGAGTGCAGGTATCGGAATAGATAAACAGGAAATAAGCTATCTATATGTGGTGGGTGAAGGTGGTGTATGGTGGTTGTATGGTGGCTGTGTGGTGGCTGGTGGCTTTTGTGTTTATATGTATGCTGAGTGCTTAAGTGTGTGTACAAGTATGAGTGTAAAGAGTGAAGTAACCCTTAAACTCTTGATCTTTGGTCTATTTATAGGCCAAGGATTAGGGTTCAAGGGTGCGTACCTGGATCCTGGTCCTACACGTGTAGGGGTTTGATCCCCTACACGTGTCTAGGTGTCAGCGTAGGAGTAGTATTTTGGAATGTTCCCTGGCTTGTCTCTATCGCCAGTAGTTGACCGTTATGTTTTGTCTTCATTGTGTCAGTCTGTGACTTGTGCAGCAAGTGTCGGCTAGTACATGTGTACCCGGGCGGGTAGCAAGTTCTACAGTACCCGGGTAAGGTATCCTGTCCGGGTTGCATGACCTGGCAAGCCTAGGGGGTGCCCTGCGGTGTTGGTGGCTACCCGGGGGTAGAGGCTCCTTTATATATAGGACCCGGGTGTGGCTTAACCGGGTTATACCCTATCATTTGCCCCCCACTCCCTTATATAGATTTTCTATGTGAGGGAGTAGAGCGGAGTTTTTTGTTTTTGCTTTGGTATCCGGGTATTCAGGTAAGGGTAATAGTCTTGCCCCCCTGCCCAGTTGGATCCGGGTAAAGGTTGACTTCCGAGTTTGCCTTCTTACCCGGGTTGATGCTGATAATGGATTGTGGCTTTTGTTTTTTGTTCTCCTCCCTGTGAAGCTCCAGGTAGAGTGTGAGACCTTTTGACTTCGCCTCCCTACCCGGGTGTGGGTTGGAGTCCTGCGCTGGCTCTCCTACCCGGGTGGTATGCGAAACGTTTGGGATTCTAGGAATATGGAAGGGTTTTTTAACTGTTTGTTTTGAAAATTGTGCCGTCGCGCCTTTTGAGGGGGGGGTGAATCATTACAGCTGTAATAACTTCTCTTCCTCCAATAGGAAGTTGCCACGTTGCCCCTGTTCTGGTGGTCTATAAAAGAGACCCCTCTTTTACTTCTTGGTTTTTAACTTTTATTTTATCAGTTTCTCTGTAATTTCTTTGAAGCCCCTTTGATTTTCGCCATTTGTTTTTCTTCGCCGGAGTTTCGAAGGTCACTTTTTTATCTCGCTCTTCTCGTCCCTCGATCAGGTAAGCATTCGTTTCATCCCGTATTTCTCTTGTCTCTCCATGTTTCGACTTCGGTGTTTTGTAGTTCTGGGTTTTGTTCGAAATCATAATCTGCCTGTGTTTGTGTGTTTGATGTTTGTATATAGTTACATGTTTTGATCTGTTTTCGGTCACGGGAATAGTGTTTGTTAGTGTTTTTTTGGCTTGGGTTTGGTTTGGATTATGTGTTTGATGATTGTAGGTGTTTGGGTTCTGGTGGAGTAATGTTCTTGAGTTTTCGTATGTGTATATGTGTATGTATTAGCAGGGCTTTGTGTTTGATCTTTGGCTTTTATTTGAAATGATTTAGAAACTGTTTGTGGCTATTGGGATTCTTGGGGTTTTGCCTGAACCCGGGTAAGCCCGGGTTGGGTAGGTAGCACGATGGTTTCTTATGTGGATATGGGGAGTACTCGGGTAGAGGTTTTCTTTTTTCTTGGCACTTGTAGACCTTTTCGTGATAATGTGTTTATAGGCTTGGGACCTGGGTGCCAATTCAGTAGCTAGTAGTCTTTTCCCTGCATAGATTTGAAAATAGGACCCGGGTAGGTGTTTCTGGGTAGGTTTAGTTGCGGGAGGCCTCGGGTTGGTTCGCAGAATGATGTATCCGGGTAGTCATAGTTATGTTTTCGCAATTTCCCAACTTATTGTTCCTCACATAGATTTAGGGCAGGATCCGGACCTATATAAAACTTGTAATAAAATTGGTTGAATTTTGAACTGACTTGGGTTCTTCTTTTCCTCTAGGTCCATGGTCCGGATCCATAAGAGGGCCAAGAGAGATATTGTTGCTTTTACTGGTGTGCCCGGGCAATACTCTAGTGATAGCGATACGGACGAGCGGCAGTCTCTTGCAGATCGGGCTCGCGAAAAAATGGCTGAGAGGGAGGTAGCCGCATCTGGGGTTGTGTCCGAGTTCCAGAAGGTGTCTCAGGCTGAGGGGAAGCAAGTGATCATGACCCCGGATGGCATGTGGATGGATACAAAGTCCTACTTTATCACCAAGGCGCCCCTGGCAGATGAGAGGGAGTTTTACCGAGGAATATCGTCTTTTTATAAATTTAAGCATCCAGGCGGTCCTCTGGGTCCTTACAACAAAGAAGAGTTCAACGAGCGGTTTAGTACTTATTCGGTTGCCCGGGCTCCGTATCCTGTCAAGAGCTCGTTTCGGGAATTGCCATGGAAGGTCCAGGATCGGTTGATCTGGGTTGCGTTCCAGCTACCGGATACAGTCGAGTGGAGATGGCCTTAGCCCGGGGAAAGGATTTATCACCGGCCGGCTGATGGATTCGTGCCGGTATGGATGGAGCACTTGAGATCCGGGTGGAACCCGAGGTGGCATCTATTCTTCCGTCACCTTTGCAAATATGAATACAAATGTTCTCCGATGCAGATCACTCCGAATGCAATCAAGTGGATGACTTGGTTTCTATGTGCTTGTAACAAAATGGGGTATCAGCCTACCTCCAAGCTATTCCATATGCTTTTCCAATTTAAGAAGTCTGGGGAAAAGCCGCTATACGAGCTTCGCTTCCGGTCGAAAGAGTGCGGTTTAGGACCCGGGTTTCTGAAACCGGTGATGCACCAATCTTCATTGAAGAATTGGAATTACGAGGTGCTTATGCTGAAGGGTTTGGATATCCATTACATGCCCTATCTTGTCACAGATGATAAGCTAGTTAGGACCAATTTTGATGCCCCGGGTGCGTCGGGGAAGTTCTGAGATCAGTTGATGAAGTTTTGTGGGTGCCTCGGGCAGCAATTGACCCGGGATACCTTCATGCAATTTGATAAATTGCACGAATGGGGATGTAAGTATAATCCGGGTTGTCTGCTGTTGTCTTTGTACTTGTATTTTTTCCTTTGCTTGTTTGCTTTAATCCGGGTTGTCTGCTTTTGTCTTTGTACTTGTATTTTTTTCTTTGCTTGTTTGCTTTAATCCGGGTTGTCTGCTTTTGTCTTTGTGCTTGTATTTTTTCCTTTGCTTGTTTGCTTTAATCCGGGTTGTCTGCTTTTGTCTATATTTATATGCTTCTTTTCTTCAACTGTTGTATGACCCGGGTATCGTTTGTCTGCAGGTTTGCCGTATTTTAACAAGGACCTGTGGAAAAGTATGGCTAATGAGCATTTCGCCGCTGCTCTGAGGAACCTGGGGGGAGTCCATTTGATTCCTAAGCCTACGTCAAAACCTAAGACCGGGGCTGGGAAGAATGATGAGTCCGGGTCCTCTAGGCAAGGGGCAACTGGCGGGGAATCCAGTGCTGTGATGGAGAAAGTCGCCCCGGGGGGAACTGAGGAAGTCGTGGAAACTGGCAGTCAAGAGTTGGCGACTCGGGGAAGAAAGAGGAAACAGGTTTCAGCGCAGAAGGCTCCTGCGAAACTTCCCAAGGCCAGTCAGGGAAAAGGGATTTTGTTGGACTCTGACTCGGACTCGGATGAGGATGAGGAAGGTGATGGGGAAGGTGCCCGGGTCTCCCTCAGTGCCGGGAGGTACTCAGCCAGGGAGATAATTAAGATAATGTCCGAAATCCCGACTGAAGAGGACTGGGTGAGGATGGATGACTCGGGGATGGTCAATACCTTTAGGGAGATAGGGAGTCTCTAGGGTCAGGTAAATGTATCTGGATTTTCATCTTATCTTGTGTATGCTTCTTCTTATGTATGTTTCTGATCCTGTGAATCCGGGCTTGCAGCTGGGATCTCGTTTAGCCGGGTTTAATACCATGGCTTTCAACGTGATAAAGTCGGAAAGGGATACTGCTGACACTTTTGGGATGAGAACCCGGAAAGCTGAGTCGGACTTGGCCCAGGAGAGGTCGGCCAAGGAGAAGTTGGAGTCTGAGCTGGAAAAACGAGTGAAGGAGGTTGAGACCCGGATCCAGGCTGAGTGGAAGCAAAAGGTTGATGATGCTGAAGCCCGGGTTACTGATGCTGAGGAGAGGGCGTCCGGGTTTGAGAAGGAGATCGAGGGGTTGAAGAAGCAGCTTGAAGACCGAAAGGAACCGGAAGTTGTGATTGCTGATTTCAGGGAATCCGATGAGTATAAGGGTGCCCTGGCTAAGGCGGCCGCAGCGGAGGTTGTCCGGTGCTGGACTGTCGCCAAGAGGCACATCAAAACGGATCTGGTGGCTAGCTTGAAGAGCTTTATCGATCTCTATATCGAGGCCAAGAATGATGTATCTGCCGGCAAGGGTGAGCCTAAACCTTTCAAGGATCCTTCCCCGAGCTTCATTGCTCCGGCTAACCCGGTTGCTCCTGCTGATGCAGCTCTTCAGACAAATAATTCTTTCCTGCCACTTAGTTATTTTTCTCTGATTTTTGACTAGATGAAAAACAATCTTTTGTAATCCTGAATTTGTTCACTTTCGGATTTGGATATTTACCCGGGGTCTATGTAGATCCGGGTTTATGGATGTTTCTATTATTGCTTTCTATCAAATATTTTCCTGTCTCATTTATTCGTGGATGCTTTTGCTTGCTTTGTGTATTTCTTATCCAGGTTGGTTGCTCATAATAGTTTTAGTACTTGGAAAGATTCCTAAGTAGAGATAACACAGGTGTACCTGGGTAATATATATCCGGGTCGATTGCTTAGAATAATTTTGTAACTTAGAAGATTTTTCTAAGTAAGAAAGAACAGGTGAACCTGGGTAATATATACCCGGATGGATCGCTTTTAAATAGCTTGGCACTTAGAAAATTTTTCTAAGTAAAATAGAACAGGTGAACCCGGGTAGGGTATATCCGGGTTGCTTGCTTTTAAATAGCTTGGCACTTAAAAGATTTTTCTAAGTAAAATAGAACAGGTGAACCCGGGTAGGGTATATCCGGGTTGATTGCTTTTAAATAACTTTGCACTTAGAAGATGTTCCAAGTAAAATTTCCTGGTTGTCCCGGGTAATGTATACCCGGGTTGATCGCTTTAAATGAATTTCGATTTAGAAAATTTTTCTAAGTAAAATGGGCAGGTGGATTCGGATATTGTCTACCCGGAGTGAATGCTTATCTAGATTTTGTACTTAGAATTTTCCAAGTTAATGATTGTATGGGTGGATCTGGGTAGATATTGCCCGGATTGTTTGCTTTCTTTAGCTTTTATACTTAGAAATTTTCCAAGTAGAATGGTTGTATGGATGGATCCGGGTAGATCATGCCCGGGTTGTTTGTTTGACATGTTTTGATTGCCTTAGAAATTTTCTAAGTAAATAACAACATAGATTCATTAGTAGCAAAAGACTTCATTGATATTAAGACGATTACACAGCTTTGATAATCAAAAATACATGGTTGCTTTTTAGAAATACGTAGCTGTCTTCCAAGGTCTTTTCTTCCCCTTCGTTCTATTGATAGAATTCAACCTAAGACCATGCCAGGTGTTTGATACTTCGGATCCGTCCATGTGTTCGAGCTTGTAGGTACCCGGCCTTAGGACTTCTTTGACCCTGTAAGGGCCTTCCCACTTTGGCATCAGCTTGCCAGTGTTGGTCGGATCTGAGGCTTCGGTGTCTCGTAGGACCAGGTCTCCTGTTTGAAAATTCCTAACCCGGGATTTTTTGCTGAAGTGATCCCGGGTCTTTTCTTTGTATTTTTCCATTCTTGCGATTGCCTGATCTCGGACCTCATCTATCAAATCCAAGTTGGTCCGGAGTCCCTCCTTATTCGCGATTTCATCAAAGTTAATTGTTCTATGGGAAGGTGACCCGACTTCGATTGGAAGCATTGCCTCTGTTCCATAGGCTAACTTGAATGGAGTTTCTCCGGTGCTTGTCCGGGGACTGGTTCGGTATGACCAGAGAACATGTGGTAGTTCTTCCGGCCATTTGCTCTTGCTTTCTTCTAACCTTTTTTCAATTCCTCTCAAGAGGATCCGGTTGGTAACTTCTACCTGGCCATTTCTTTGAGGATAGGCGACTGAAGACTTTTTATGCTTGATACCTCTTTCAGCCAGGTAACTTTCGAAATCTGACCCTATGAACTGGGGTCCGTTGTCTGAGACCAGGACTCTTGGTAGCCCGAACCTCATCAGGATGTTATCCATGAACCGGATGACGTCTTGCTGATTGATTGTCCGCATCGCTTTGGCCTCGACCCACTTGGTCATATAATCAATGGAGACAAGCAGGTACCTGAGGTCTCCCTTAGCCCGGGGGAAGGGTCCCATGATGTCTATCCCCCATACAACAAAGGGGATCGGGGATAATACTGAGGAAGGTAGGACAGGGCTTGCCCGGGGCACGTTGCTGAACAACTGACAGTTCTTGCATTTTTTCACAAATCCCATAGCATCTTGATGGATAGTCGGCCAGTAGTACCCTTGTCTGATGATCTTGTAGGCTAAGCTTTTGGCCGACATGTGGTCTTCACAGATTCCTTCATGGACTTCCCTTAGACAGTATTCGGATTCTTCAGGTCCAATGCACTTCAGGATCGGGGCTGAGTAGGTTCGGCGGAACAGGATCCCGCCTTCTACGAAAAACTTTGCTGCTTTAGCCTTTAGTCTTTGAGCTTTTCCTTTGTCTTCGGGTAACTCTCCCTTTTCTATGTAGTTGATCAGGGGGGTCATCCAGGTAGGATCGTTGTTGATTTAAAAGATAACCTCTTGTTCTATTGTTGGCTTGTGCAATTCTTCGAAGTAGACCGAACTATCCAGGTCTGCTGAATTTTGGACCAACTTGGAGAGGTTGTCCGCCTCCGTATTTTCTTCCCTGTTAACTTGCAAGATTTTGCCCCCGGGAATCAGAGTACGATAACTTTTCATTAAGGCTTGATACTTGGTCAGAATCGGGTCCTTGGCGAGATATTCTCCGTTGGTCTGCCTTACCACGATTTGGGAATCACTGTAGATGGTGAGGTTCCGGATTGACAGGGTGCGGACCAACCTCAATCCTGCTAACAGGGCTTCATACTCTGCTTGATTGTTGGTTGCTGCAATGTTGAAGGAGATTGCTGTTTTGATGGTGAATCCATCCGGGCTTTTTAGGATTAGTCCGGCTCCTGACCTTTCGGTTGTTGAGGAGCCATCAACATGGAGCATCCAAGACTCCGGGTTAGGCTCTACCGGGGCTTCTGGTTCAGTTTCCATGGGAGTTGTCTGGTTTTCTGGGAAGTTGCATTCCACTACAAAATCTGCCAGGATCTGGGCTTTGACTGCTGTCCGGGGTAGGAATGTTAGGCTGAACTAGCTAAGTTCGATTGCCCAGTTCACTAGTCTCCCGGAGATGTCTGGTTTGTGAATGATTTTCCTCAAAGGCTGGTCTGTGACAATCCTGATCTCTCTCCGTTGAAAGTAGTGTCTGAGTTTCCTGGATGCGGTGATTAGTGCAAATGCAAATTTTTTTAAGTTGGGATATCTGGTCTCCGCATCCTTCAAGACTTGGCTAACATAGTAGACAGGCTTCTTTTGTTCGGCTTCTTCCCTGATCAATGCCGCCCCGACAGCAAGGGGTTCGCTGATAGGTATAGGTATAGAGGCTCTCCGGGTAAGGCTTTTGTCAGGATCGGAGGCTTGGATAGATATGTCTTAATTTCGTCGAGGGCTCTTTGGCAATCCGGGCTCCACTCTACTGATTTCTGATTTTTCTCCCCTTTTAGCAATTCAAAGAATGGTAAACATCTTTCAGCAAGCTTGGAGACAAACCTTCGTAATGCTGCCAAGGACCCTGCTAGCTTTTGAACTTCCCTCTGAGTCCGAGGTGGTTGCATCTCTTGTACCGCTTTAGTCTTCTCTGGTTTGGCCTCGATACCCCGGTTGCTTACCATAAAACCCAAAAACTTTCCAGCTTCTACTCCAAAGGTGCACTTGTCCGGGTTGAGATTTAGCTTAGTCCTTCTTATGTTCTCAAAACATTCTCTGAGATCTGAAATGTGACCCGGGACTGATGTGGACTTGGAGGTGATATCGTCGACATAGCATTCCAGATTTCTTCCAAGTTGATCCTTGAAAATTTCATTCATTGCTTTCTGGTATGTAGACCCGGCGTTTCTTAATCCGAAGGGCATCAATTTGTAGGCATATACCGCCCGGTGGGTTATGAAGGCTGTTTTGGCTATGTCTGCTGGGTTCATCATAACCTGATTGTACCCGGAGAAAGCATCCATAAAGCTTAACATCAGGTGTCCTGATGTGGCATCAATAAGCTGGTCTATGCTTGGTAGAGGATAAGGGTCCTTGGGGCATGCTGCATTCAAATCCGTGTAGTCAATACACATCCTCCACTTGCCGTTTGCTTTCTTTACCATGACTACATTGGCTAGCCACTCCAGGTATTTGATCTCGCAGATGATATCTGCCTTCATTAACTTGCCAACTTCCTCATCTATTGCCTTCTGCCTTTCTGGGGCGAAATTTCTTCGTTTTTGTTTGACCGGCTTCTTCTTGGGGTCTACATCCAGGCTGTGCATTTCTAGTGATTCATCCAACCCGGGAATGTCATCCGGGCTCCAGGCAAAGACATCTGCGTAACTCCGAAGTAGTTGGATGAGTTCTTCTTTGAAAACGGTATCCATGCCTTTTCCAATTTTGACTTTCCTTGTCGGGTTGTTTTGCTCGATCAGGACAGACTCGGTTTCGACCGCAGCTTCGACCTTAGTTAATTCTTGTGCCGAGATCATCTGTTGGATCCGGGCGTCAGTGTTCTTCTCAACGAAATTTTGAGCTGAGCTCGTGGTTGCTTTCTGGTTGCTTTGTTCGGGAACAGGGTTGGTTGCTCCCGGGTTATGATTGCCCGGGTCTAGGTCAATGACCTGGACTTCTCCTTTGGGGTTTGTTCTCCGGTAGGGCCGATGTTTTTTGTTGCTTCTTTGTTTTTGGAAAACGGTTGCCTTTCTCTTGTTGTCCATATGTGTTTCCGCCATCTCCAAGGCTTGGCTATAACACACCCCGGCTGTTTCCGAATCTCCTTTGACTTCTCCTACCCCGAACGGGGTTGGGAACTTGAATTTCAGGTGCGTGACGAAAGTGATAGCTTCGATTTTGTTTAGATCCGGACGGCCAATAATCACATTATAAGAGGAAGGTGTGTCTGTGACGTAGAATTTGATCATATGGACGACCTGGGTTGGGGCTGTGCCAAAGCGGACCGGGAGGTAAAGGGTCCCCAGGACCGGGACAATGCTGTTCCCAAATCCGTATAAGGGGTCCTCCCTGTAGTCGTTCATCCGGATGTTCCCTAGTTGCATTCGGTCCATGGTATGTTTGAACAAGATGTTGGCTGAAGAGCCGTTGTCGACTAGGATCCGTCTGACCTCGTTCTCGGCTATATCCAAGGTTACCACCAGGGCCTGATTGTGACCCCGGGTGACTCCCTCGAAGTCCTTGCTGCTGAAGGAAATGACTTGTTCGGGGAAGGTCTGTATGGCCCTTACTTCTTGTCGTGAGTCCGGGCTGGGAGGAGGAGAACAGGATCCTCCCAAGACTACATTGACTATGTTCTTTTGCTTTCCCGAACCTTCTCCCTTGTTTGCTGTGTTTCGGGCTACGTATTGCCCCATGCTGCCCTTGCTGATTTGTTCCTCAATGAAATACTTGAGGGATATGCAGTTCTCTGTCTTGTGACCGTGGGTGCCATGGTAGTCACAATGGCGGTTGGTGGGTCTGCTCTCTGGGGGAGTTTGCATGGGTTTCGGAGCATAATAAAAACGTTTGTCCCAGACCTATTTGAGTATGTCTTCCCCGGATCGGTTGAGGGGAGTCCATTCGGGTTCTGGTTTTGGCTCTCTGGCTGGTCTGTTCGGGCCGGGATCACTTCTAGACCCGGGTCCTGGTTGGCTGGTTCTCCTGAAACCTGAATGCTGGATGAAGTTGGTTTGTCTGTCTGGTTTGAATTTCTTATCCTGGTGATACTCTTTTCTGGGTCTGTCTTCGACCTGTTTTCCCTTCGAGCTACCCTGTCGGGTCATCCTCATTGCTTGGAGTACGTCGGTCTCCTTGATGAATTTTGCGGCCATGGCGTAGGCAGCTGCCAGGCTCTGAGGTTCTTTGTTGATTAACTCGACCACATATCTCTCATTTTGTTCTGGGTCTAGGTTTCTCCGGAAGATGCTCAAAGCTTCACGCTCGTCTAAGTTGGAAATTTTGTTGATTACTTCCTGGAAGCGTTTCATGTAATCTGAGAGTGCCTCATTGTCATACTGACGAACCGTTTCCAGGGGACACATATGAAGTTCGTGTGTCTTGTTTGCTCGGAACCTTCTGAGAAAGGCTTCCCTGAAATCTTTCCAGGACCCGATACTCCGGGAGGGGATCCGGCTGAACCATCTCTGGGGCCCCCCTTGAATGTGGATGCGAAGAAGCGGCATTTGGTTAGATCATTGTACCAGTAAATCTGGGCTATCTGTTCAAAGTAATGCAGGTGTTCCTCCGGGTCCCCTAGTCCATTGAAGGATTCAAAGTTGTAGTGTTTCATGCCCTTTTGCCGGGGAATGGATTCCAAAGAGTGGCTGAAAGGAGTCAGGGTTCCCCCTATTTCGAGCCCGGATTCATTCCCAATTTTCCTGTTGAGCTCGTTGATCATGTCTCTGAGATTGGTTTGCCCTGGTCCCTCATCCTCATCATCAGAGATGAGTTCGGGTGTTGTTTCCTTCAGGTATCGCTTGGACCGGGACCCTTTTGTCAACTTTTCTTCTTCGAGTTGGAGCCGGAGAGCAATTGTTTGTTCTAGTTTTTCCTCCTCCTCTTTTCGAATCTGCTCTTTTCTTTCAGCCAGGATTCTCTGCCGGGTTTCCTCACTTTCTTTTTGTTTCTTTTTCTTGGCTTTTTCTCCGAGCCGGTCGAAGACGGAACCCCGGGATTGACGACTATTCCCGGAGTCCTCAGACTCGTCGACGTTCTCAAGTCTGCGGTTGCTTTCTCGGCGATCATGGTACTGCCGGATGGCTTCAGCCAACTCTACATTGGTGAGCTGGGATAGGTGGAGGGTGGTGACCTGGACATCGGTATACTTGTATTGGTTCATTTCGATCGTGACCCGGGCGTCATTAGGATTAACTGTTTGGTTCTCGTCCGGGTTCACCTGGGTGAAAAGGGGTCCTGAGGCGTGATCCGGGTTTGGGTTGTCTCGGTCCGCCTGAGGATTATCCGGGTTCAGTGGAGGGCCCAGGTTGGAGCGTGTCCTTTTTGTCATGGTTTCCAGAATTCAAACAGGGTATATGGTTGCTGTCTGGGTGATAGCGCACGTGGGCAGTACAGATAGTGACAGGATGACAGAGATAGTGTGCACAGGTAGTCAACTTACTATTTTCAGAAGTACCACAAGTAGTTAAGTGACAAAATGTCAGCAGGTGTGAGACAAAAAGATTTTATGTGCTACAGACAAGATAAGGGCTTTGCTCAGACAGGGTTTGCTATCATGCTCTACTACAGACAAATTTAGGGTTTTGTTCAGGTAAGATTTTCTATCATGCACATATCAAGAAAGACCATGGCTGAGGGTTTTGAGAAGCTGGGTGTTTATGAGAGCTTACAAGTATGGTTTGGACTCCCTTTTCGGGAGCTTGTTGGAGTAGACGAGCCCAGTGGCACCGTGACCACGGGGCAGAGGACACCTTCCCCTCCTTCTAGCGCCAAATGATAACTCTAGATCCCGTTCCGGTAGCTCCTCCGTCGTGCACTGGTATTTTGCGGTGTAGCTGCTGGTCGGGTGTCTGCAAACAACACCGGAGGGGGGTTTGAGCCCCGCGGCGCCTCCGGCGTGAGAATGAGTGCAGGTATCGGAATAGATGAACAGGAAATAAGCTATCTATATGTGGTGGGTGAAGGTGGTGTATGGTGGTTGTATGGTGGCTGTGTGGTGGCTGGTGGCTTTTGTGTTTATATGTATGCTGAGTGCTTAAGTGTGTGTACAAGTATGAGTGTGAAGAGTGAAGTAACCCTTAAACTCTTGATCCTTGGTCTATTTATAGGCCAAGGATTAGGGTTCAAGGGTGCGTACCTGGATCCTGGTCCTACACGTGTAGGGGTTTGATCCCCTACACGTGTCCAGGTGTCAGCGTAGGAGTAGTATTTTGGAATGTTCCCTGGCTTGTCTCTATCGCCAGTAGTTGACCGTTATGTTTTGTCTTCATTGTGTCAGTCCGTGACTTGTGCAGCAAGTGTCGGCTGGTACATGTGTACCCGGGCGGGTAGCAAGTTCTACAGTACCCGGGTAAGGTATCATGTCCGGGTTGCATGACCTGGCAAGCCTAGGGGGTGCCCTGCGGTGTTGGTGGCTACCCGGGGGTAGAGGCTCCTTTATAGGACCCGGGTGTGGCTTAACCGGGTTATACCCTATCATAAATAAATCAGATCAAGAATTAATAAAAAAAATTTATTGTGCGATGAATTAGTTAGTCCAGGTCATCTGGAATAAGTTTAATGCCATCCCTTCCATGTGCGTGTGTTTTTGATACTGGAGATTTGGAGTCTAGTTTCACTATTTTACATGCAAACAGTTTTATATTATAATATATATAATATGATTAGTTTTGGCATGTCATTGTTGTACATGGAATCAGGATGTTAATACATAATTGACATGGTACAACATGATTTTTCGGTTATTAATCAACATGATTTTTTTTGAATTGTAAAAATATTAAATATTAGGCAATTTGTTTACATATCTTACAATGAATCGGATTATGGGCACATTTTTTTACTAAAGAAAAATTATTATTTTTCTTTGTCCTCTTATTTCGCAAATAAATGAGTTGAAGCATAATATTGCCAAAGTGATATTTATGTGTAGATTTATTTATTTTGAAATATTAGGATGTGTGTATTTATTAGTTATGTGTTAATATAGTCGGCCCAAAAGAAGATTATTTAATGGCCAAATAATTAATATGCGTGCGGGAAAAAATATGTAATAATTATTGATTTTTTCATGTGAGTAATATACCTGCCCAAAGGAAGGTTATTACTTGACCGAATTTATTATTAATATTTGATTTTTGCATGGAGAGTACCACTTGCAATTTAATATTTCTGTCAAAAGACTAAATATTAATGTTGTATTAGGTATCTTGTCAATATGGGCCCACATACAAACTACAGTATATGAAATTCTATGTCTTATGTGCCTCATTATTTTTGAAATGAATTGTATGCATATGACATGAATTTCTATTATGCGAGCTTATGTTTTGTTTTTGTTCCTGCATCTGCTGCTAATATAACTGCCAACATGAACTCCATTCCCGTTCTTAACGGCACAAATTTTAAGAGTTGGAAAGAGAACGTTCTGCTAGTTCTCCGGTGAATGGATTTAGACTATGTTATAAGGAAAGAATGACCTGCTTCTCTTATGGATGAAAGTTCTACTACTGACAAATTGAACTTTGAGAAGTGGGAGCGTTCGAATCGCTTAAGTCTAATGAAGGTAAAGCGCAGCATTCCTGAAGCATTCAGGGGCGAAATGTCTGATGACTCCCATGAGGCATCTGTAAAGGATTTCCTTGACAAGCTTGAAAAGCGTTTTGCAAAAAACGAAAAGGCTGAGACAAGTAAGCTTTTGGCTGATCTTGTTCAGATGAGGTATAAAGCTAAAGGAAATATTTGTGAGTACATTATGGAGATGTCTAACATCGCTTCAAAACTTAAGGCACTTAAGCTTGATATGCCTGATGACTTGCTTGTGCATTTGGTCCTTATCTCTCTTCGTGCACAATACAGACAACTTACTGTGAGTTATAACACTCATAAGGATAAATGGACTCTTAATGAGCTCATTTCACATTGTGTGCAAGAGGAAGATAGGTTGAAGCGTGACAAGATTGAAAGTGCTCATGTTGCAACTACCTCAAAAGGTTAACAACCGAAAGAGGACTAAGGATAAAGAGACTGCAGTGGGACAGTCATAGCCTAAGAAACAAAAGACTCGGGATCAAGCAATTTCATGCTTCTTTTGTAAGAAATCTGGGCACGTGAAAATGGAATGTCATAAATACGTCGCTTGGCGTGTAAAGAAAGGTAGACTTTTCACGTTTTGTTTGTTCTGAAGTTAATTTGACTTCTGTGCCTAGTAATACTTGGTGAGTGGATTCCGGTGCTACCACTCATACAAGTATTTCTATGCAGGGTTGCATTTGGAGCCGGAAACCAAGTGATGCTAAAAGATTCATCTATGTGGGTGATGACAATGCAGTTCCAGTTGAAGCTATTGGCACTTTTAGATTATCCTTTAATACTGGTCATTTTATTGAATTAAGAGAGACTTATGTAGTACCGTCTTTTAGACAGAATTTGGTTTTTATTACTATTTTGGACAAATACAGTTACTTTTGTTCATTTAGAGATAATAAATTTAGTCTATTTCTTAATTCTACTTAGGTTGCGACTGGGGTTTTGATTAATAATCTATATATGTTGAACACAACTGCTTCATCAAACGAAACCTTGCACATAACATCAAGAGGTACAAAACGCAAATTATCAAAGGAGAATTCCGCTATGTTCTGGCATAAGCGTTTAGGACATATCTCAAAAGAAAGACTTGAGAGACTTGTGTCACACGAAATTCTTGAACCCTCGATTATACAGACCTTAATGTTTGTTATTGAATGTATCAAGGGAAAACAGACAAACAAAAGAAAATTTAGTGCCCATAGGAGTACTGAAGTCTTACAGTTGATACATACTGATATATGTGGTCAATTTCCTATAGCTTCTTGGAATGGTCAACAGTATTTTATCACTTTTATAGTCGACTATTCTCGTTATGGGTACTTATATTTTATTCATGAAAAGTCACCGTCTTTGGACGTGTTTAAGGTCTTCAAAGCTGAAGTTGAGAAACAGCGTGGTAAGACAATTAAAGCTGTCAAATCTGACCGTGGAGGTGAATATTATGGTCAGTATGATGGATCTGGTGAACAACGTCCTGGACCTTTTGCAAAATTCCTAGAGGAATGCGGGATCGTCCCACGACATACAATGCCTGGGCAACCACGCAAGAATGGTGTTGCTGAAAGACGAAACAGAACGCTTAAGAATATGGTGAGAAGTATGATGAGTCATTCTTCTTTACCAGAATCACTCTGGGGTGATGCACTTAAGACTGCAGGGTATATTTTGAATAGAGTACCTAGAGAAGCAGTGGCTAAGACCCCTTATGAATTATGGACTAATAAAACACTTAGTCTCAGGCCCTTTCATATTTGGGGTTGTCCAGCTGAGGCAAGGCCTTATAATCCGCACGAAAATAAACTGGACTCAAGAACTGTTGCTATTTTGTCGGGTATCTTGAAAAAACAAAGGGTTTCAAGTTTTTTTGATCCTTTGACAAAGTCCTTTTTTGAAACGGGAAATGCTAGATTTCTTGAGGATGTTGTGTTTGAGGGGGAAGATAAAGTTGGGAATGTTGTCTTTGAGGAAGAATCTATTTTTTTACCTCATATAGTTCAAGACAACAATATGGATATTCCTATACACATTCCTACTCAAAATCAAGATGATGTTCAAGAAGAACAAACACATCAACCTCAAGAAGAGGAAGTGCCACTAAGGAGATCCACTAGAGAGAGAAGGAGTGCAATTTCAAATGATTATCTTGTATTTCTTCAAGAGCATGAGTTTGACATAGGGATAATGGAAGATGACCCAGTCAACTTCAACAAGTCAAACAAAGTTCAAATTGTGATAAGTGGATTGAAGCCATGAATGATGAGATGAAATCCATGAGAGACAATGACGTTTGGGATCTTGTCAAGTTGCCCAAAGGTGTGAAACCGATTGGTTGTAAATGGATATTTAAAACCAAAAGGGATTTTAAGGGCAACATTGAGAGATATAAGGCGCGTCTAGTCGCAAAGGGATACTCTCAAATAAAAATCATTGACTACAAAGAAATTTTCTCTCCAGTATCATCGAAAGATTCTTTTAGAACAATAATGACACTTATGGATCATTTTGATCTAGAGCTACACCAGATGGATGTTAACACAGCTTTTCTCAATGGTGACATTGATGAAACTATATACATGATACAACCGGAAAACTTTGAGATTGGTGATCCAAAGACTATTGTTTGTAAACTGAAACGATCCATCTATGGTACAAAGCAAGCTTCTCGTATGTGGAATCGCAAATTTCATCAAACCATTGTCTCATACGGTTTTAAGTCAAATGTTGTTGAAAGTTGCATATATCACAAGTTCAGTGGGAGTAAATTTATATTCCTGGTGCTATACGTCGATGATATACTCTTGGCATGTAACGATATAGGCTTATTGCACAAAACTAAGAGATTTCTGACAAATCATTTTCAGATGAAAGATCTTGGTGACGCCTCTTTTGTATTAGGAATTAAGATACATCGAGATCGCTCTCGGGGTATCTTTGGGTTATCACAAAAGAGCTATATCGAGAAGGTACTTGCTAGGTTCGGCATGAAAGATTGTGCACAAAAAAACACTCCTTTTTGCTAAAGAAAAATTTAATCTCAACAGTGCCCCAAAAATGATCTTGAAGGAAAAGAGATGCGGAACATTCCCTATGTTTCGGCTATTGGGAGGCTTATGTATGGTCAAGTTTTTTACCCGGCTGGATTTGGCCTTCATTGTCAATCAAGCGGGTTATAAGATACTTGTAAGGAACAAAAGATTACATGCTTGTTTATCGGAAATCGGAAAATTTGGAGATCATTGGGTATTCCGATTCGGATCTTGTTTGTTGCGTAGATACAAGCAAATCTACTTATGGTTATGCTTATTGTCTTTAAACATATGGATATTAAATATCTAGTTGGTATAGAGAGAGTGCAAAATCATATGGTGTCTATTGAACATATAGGAACACACTTTATGCTAGCAAACCCACTTACTAAAGTTTTGAAACCTAAAGTCTTTCATAGGCATACTGCTCAAATGGGTGTTGTCTCGTTGGAGGTTTTTCAGTTCTAGTGGGAGTTTGTTTTGTTCTTATTATTTGGGACTTGGTTCATATGTTGAACTATTGTGATACATAAGGTATTTCTTAATACTATACAAAATAAAGTGAATATTTTATTTTCTCTATTAGCTCTTTATGAGTTATCTCTTTCAATTGTGGTTTTGGCATAAGATTTAAAGAATAATGATTGATCTCACTAAGGTATTTAGCATCATTTGGAAATAGACATGATTGAGATCACATTGCATGTAATTTCCATTTACACATCCATACTTGATCTATGTCATTGAATATATTAATGTGGTGATCATTGAGGATCCAGTTACGATAATGTGACGAAGGTCGCTTTGGTTTCATGTTTTTATATGAGATGGACCAGATTGACTCAGGAAGTTGTATTTAAGAATAAACAATTTTGTGCACACGTTTGGTTATTAAATGTAATTGTTGTTTGGTATAATTTGTAGCCCAAGTGGGAGATTGTTAGATTATACTTAATAATCTAATAATAATATGTGGGCATACAAATTAAAGACAACTATATTTATTATGTTTATTCTAATATTGGGCTAATTAAGTGGTCTAAAATAAAGAGCCCTTAGGTCATCTTATTCGGTATGGCCTTTGTAATGTGTAATACCCAATAGTAAGCCTTATTAGGGTTAATGGGGTCTGATAAGGATACTATATAAAGAACAATATAGGGTTTTGGTCCCCAAGGCTGTTCTAACCTCTACTCCTCTATTCCCATTAGTTTGAGCGAGATACGGCTAGAGGCGAATCAAGTCTGTTGAAGATCAAGTCCCACAATTCCGGTTAATACCTACAGCAATGGAATCAGGTACGCTTTTGATATACAGTATTATTGTAACCTTGATAATATCAGATAAGATGATCCTTGGTTATACATATATAGATCTAACAGTATATACCCTGTCTTGTGAAAATCCTGTGACAGATTTTACTTGTTGAGCCATTAATGCTCACTTCTTGCTATTATATATTTTTACTCAACAGTTAAGAATGAGGATGATGATCTGAGCTTGCAACTGAGGCAGACAAAAGGGAAGGAGCCTGCACATGGCGGAACAATTGACGAGGATGCACCCGAACCTCGTAGCTAGTTATTATATTTAATTAATTTTGTATAACTTTTAAATACTATGTAGTCCAGCGTGACTAGACAATTGGGATTTGTAAGTTGTTGAAATGATCCAAGGACTTATGGATTGGTACCCAATGAACTTATATTATGGATTGTATTATATTAATATGTGATTTCAGGTTGCGAAGCTTGGTACCGTAACGTCCTGAATTCACGATAGGGTGAGTTTGGGGCCGTTTAAAAGTTGGTATGGGAGCTGTAATTATTATTATTTGGAACGAGAACCCTAGGAATATAACTACGTGGGATTAGAAGCCTATGATAGTAGAAAAGCGCTTAGTGTGACGCCCCCAGCCCAGGATGACTTCAGAAACCCGACCCGGGAATGGCAAACAAACTAACCAACCCCATATATGCTTACACAACCTTAACAACACTTAATATTATAAAGCTCTTACAACGTCTTCAAGTTTGTAACAAAATATTACATCATAAGCTCGTAACTTAAACACAAACATAAGCATATTATACTAGCATCTTCCTTTAATTACTACTTGCCTCTCGTTGCCACTAAAACCTTAGTTTATCACATTCTTTTCCTTTCCAGGACATCCTTCTCTAAAATTCTTTCCTGAGAAAGTTAGTGACATAAAAGAGTGAGCTCATGAAGCTCAGTAAGCATATATCGTACGATTCAACCGAGGTTTATCCAAGAAACTAAAACATTCTTTCGATAAAATAATCATCAAGAATTTATCGATATCATCAGAGGTTCATCACAGCAAAATAGTTCACATAAGATTAAAACCGAATATTCAAGCATGATTAGTTCATCAATTCATCAAGTTGGGATCCCGGCCAGCTAAACAATCGGTTTAGATTTACTTCCAAAAATGAAGCATCATCATCAGTTCATCAAGTATCAATGCAAGAATACTCGTTTTTCATCAGTAAAACATCATTTCCAAAATCAAATCATTTAAATATTAAACATCAACAGCGAATAAGTACATTATATACTTACAGTGCACAATCAGGGGTGACGCCCACAACTAGTCCAACTTGGTGTCGGGGTTGCGCTGTCTTAGCTTATACATTTTGTTCTTTTGATAACCAGGCCATTGGTTATATTCATGAGAATGTTTTATCATGCTCTCGATGTGGTATAGAAACAAAAATAAAACAAAAGAAATCCTAAGGAGGTTATGGGCGCTAAGGTGCCAAAGAATTAACAAGCTATTCATGCCTTGCTAAGGTCCATAAGTTTTTGTTGATCTTAGCTTTGGCCTTTACTATATATTCTCCATTTTCTTCCTTTCTCTTTTCAGTGTGGGTTGGGAGTTCTCTTATACAAGTTACACTATACCAGATTGATTAGAGATTGGAACTATCTCCCCCCCAACATCTATATAAACTCAGCTTAGGTCATGTCTTTACCTTGAGAAAGTTCAATACTTTCTACTCAAGAAGGTTTACAACTTCTCCTTGGCTTATCCATGGTCAATAGAATTCAGTTTAAAGTTTTTATCAAAGAAACATAGGTAAGTTCTCCTATGATTAATTAAATTACCCATAGCTCCAAGTCCCATATTGACAAGATATTAGAGACGTAGCCTCTCTTTTTCTATATAAATTCTATGGAGCCAACCTTGGTTGCTTAGTTTTTGGACTATATTTAGACCCACATCGAGGAGATTTCAGAGATACATCACCTCTTTCTCTATATATACCTTGGGCCATGAAGCCCATAGTAAAAAAAATAAGCCAACTATGATTTGTTGGTATGTTTTGATCATTTCTATTTGTCCCACATCGAGAAGGTATAGAATAGATCTCTTTCTCAACTCTATATAATACAAATAATTTGTTTATTTGGTTAGATGCTTACCGGGAACTCACCCCTTCCCATATTGGAAAGTTGGGTTTATAACTTATAAAGTTTCATAAAATTATTCTTTTATATGGCTTTACTTAATACTTAAAGCCTAATTAATTAGAATGTTCAAGTATTCTAAGTAGTAAAAGGTTTAAGTACTTCAAATATAATATGAAAGCTTAACATATTACTCTTATAAAACTAAGAGCAAAGGTGAAAATAATGATATAAGTACCACATCGAATGCCATAAGAGATTGACTTCTCTTTCTCTATGAAAACTTAGAGAAACTCAAGACTTGTATGTCCTAATAGTAAGACAACTTGTCCCACATCAAAAAGATGTGAGTACAAAACCTTTATCTCAACTATATAGTGAGGTTAGTGAAAATTTTTATTAGCTAAAGTTTGGGCTTGGCTTATTGACTAAGCTCGACTTTATTATTGGCCTATAATATGGGCATTGTAAGGCTTTAGACGTTTAGTCGATTAGTCGATAGTTTTATTCAAATGAGCCTTGATATTAAGGCAAAATTAAAACCTCAAAATTATAAATTTTAAGAGAAGACAAAATATTTACCCAAATACACTTAAATTAAAATAAAATGATCAGGATATTACACTTAGTCTATACATATATACGTATATACGACTAAGCTAGGGGACTAGTAACCGATAACCCCTATAAAGCAGGACTTAGAAAGAATATATGTATACTTACACTTAAAACCTTAGGAACTTATATAGTAACTTATAGATTTTGCTTATGTTGTAGATGTCTGAGTATCGATCTTCACGAGACCGATCCCTTACACCTTTCCCTAGGGAGGTCGTGGTTATAGTTCTGACACATTGATCCGACTGAGGAGTATATGGAGAGCGAGGACTCGTCGATTCAGGTTCTTCTACCACCGCCTAGATCACCACCAGTTGTGATCGATTTGACTGCTCCATCTCCACTTAGGGCTGAGACTGTGGATCCTGTTGATACTATTTTGGGTATGGAGGAGCCCGTGACTTCAGTGTATGCTGCCCTTCCTATGTTAACCCAGGTGCCCACACTTTCGGTACCTTTGACTACTTCTGTGCCGGTACTTACTACTGAAGGTCAGGATGATCATGTTATGGTTGATTTAGGCACTTCCACCCCACACTTCCTGAGAATACTGCTATGAGCACGGGTGTACCAGATGCCACTTTGCCAGCTTACGAGACCTTGACCCCTGCTGAGATAGGGGCTACCATTGAGCGGGTGCCACCACCTTTCCCTACTACCACTAAGTGGATACCACCCATCCATGTTACTGCTGAGACGGAGATGCATGTACCTCTGACCACTATTTGACCTATGCTGGGATCATCGAGACCCGAGGCTCCGGTATGTGATACTGCTCCACCTACTCCTACCATACAAGTATCTGTTGTTACCCCTGGTTTGGGAGGATTGTTTGCACCCTTTCCTGTGACTGCTACGGGACAGATGGTGGAAATTATTGCCACTGTACCCGCTTTTCAGTACGAGGAGCTGAGGTTGTCTTATGATAATATGTAAGCTAGTAACCTGAGGGGTCTTAGCCACCTACTCGGGATGCACGCTGAGGATGATTGCAACTTCGAGGCCAGCTGCTCCTGTTTCTGAGGATGGTCTAGTTAGGAGGAGTGAGGTTATTGATGCGATGCATCAGACTGCTACTTCAGTGATCACCGGATTACAGAGTGCTATTGCTGAGTTACTTTCCAGTAGTGTCGGAGCTGTAGATCAGGGAGCTGTTGCTTCTTTGTCTGAGCTGACTAGATGTGAGTTCCTGAGCCGGGTGGATGAGATGTTTCGTCCACATAGACAGACTTCATATGGTACTTTCGTTTTTGAGGGATGGCATATATAGACGACTGCGCATCTCTATCATTCGGGGAGTATATATATGACTGCATATTGACTGACGCTTATATATTGGGAGATGACTACATGATGACCGATGGGATCGCATATTTTGCCTTCTTTTGTTGCGATCTCGAGCTTCTTAATAGGTTAATGATTCTAGATATGGATGTAGTAGGATGACGATGACTATGTATCCACTTGATGATACATTGATTTATTTGGGATGTATTGATACAGCACATTATCGTGATGATTATATATTTATGCCTCAAGATATTACTGCTTTATTACAATTGATGATGATATTATTGTTGCAATTCTCTTTCATGCCTAAAAATGCACGATTCAATTATAAATTCAAAAAAGAAGATTTTTCTTAATGTGAGACGATACTAAGAATTTATGTTTTCAACAAAAAACGAGGGAGAGTTTTATTTCAAGTTTTCATAGAAAGGCGGAAATTTTACATCGAGTTCCAAATACAAGATTCATATTTTCATAAAAAGAAGAGTAAAGTAGTATGTTTTCTCTAAGAAAAAAAATATATATATATATATATATATATAACTTTTGCAATTGAATCTATATCTAAAATAGTATGTTTCTTTATACAAATGGTAAAATGAAAATGTTTTTCCATCATAAAGAAATTTTGGAAAATATATATACATTCTCCAAGTTAGAAACTATATTTATATATCTATATATACTTACGGTGACACCAAAACAATGATTTTCAACCACAAAAGAGCTTTTGATATATTTATATATCTATATATACTTTCAGATTCGAGTATACATCATCTCTTATATAAATATATTCATAAACACCAATTTATTTGTTTGATTTTAAGGGAAGGAAGGTTTGGTTTCAAAACATATATTTTCTATTATATAAATATAAATAAATATATACATATTCATGTGTTTCATGTATTCTGTATTGATCGATATAAGAGAAAGGAGTTTAATCTATTTATTTTTGTGTAGTCTATATAGAATCACTTACACACATACTTTTAGTTGTCAACATAAGCATGCATATGGATGATTCTATAGCTCAATGCCCACACCTCTTATAAGGAATTTTGAGTTTCTGGACTCGATTGGAGATCTCTTGCATTTATATATATATATACCCGATGTGATATAAACTGACTGTCTAAATTGTTTAAATTCTAGAAAGAAGAAACCAAGAAAGATGCCACCAAAGAGAAGAGGACGACCCCGAATAAACCGTGTCCCAACCCGTGAGGAAGAACAAAGTGAGAATGCACATACCCAACAACCAAGCCAAGAAAACAACCCTGAAGGAGAACCCCGTAGAAATGACAATGACCCTACAGCAATTCTACTCGAGTTTCTACGACAACACACTCAGAACCCTCCATGGAGGCCTGAGCCGATAGCACCCCCGGAAAGACAGCCTAGCCCTATTGTCACTTTCAAATCTTTCAAGACACTGAATCCCCCTGAATTTAACCGAACTACTGACCCTGTAGAGGCCCGAGTGTGGCTTAAAGAAATTGAGAAGTACTTTGAAATAGTAGGAGTGGAGGAAGATAAGAAGATGATATTTGTGGGTTTTATTCTCAGGGGTGAAGCCAATTACTGGTGGGAAGTAAAGAGAGTAATGGAAGGCACAACAACAATACCGTGGGACCGATTCTCTCATCTACTCCTTGAAAAGTATTACCCGAAGCACTTAGAAAAACAGATGGAGATTAAGTTTTTGGAACTAAAGCAACGAAACATGAAAGTGGCAGAATATGAGAATAAATTTTTGGAGCTTTCTCGATTTGTACCTCATTATGTAGACACGGAAGAAAAGAGAGCATGGTTATTCCAACAAGGGCTAAAGACCTGCATTCAGAATAGGATGGCGATACTAGAGATTACCAGTTATGCTACTATGGTACAAAAGGCAACAATTGTGGAAAATGGAACCGAGCTGTACTCTAAAGATAAAGGTGGAACAAAGAGAAAGTTTTCAGGAGAAGGTGAAGGTAGTGGAAGGAGATTTGATGGTAATAAAGGGAAGAAAGTGTTTGTGAAGAGAGACAACCAGAAGGGTAATAGTCAAAGGTTTGGGAATCGAAACAATCATGATGGAGCTAGATACCGATCCCCTCAGACTGCCAACATGATTCAAGGAAAGACCCCAGTACCCGAATGTAAGACTTGTGCACGAAGACACGGAGGAGAGTCTAGACAGGAGAATGTGGTTTGTTATGTGTGTGGAAAGAAGGGGCATTATGCAACTTGATGTAAGGAGAAGGGAGTTACATGTTTCTCGTGTAGAAATAGAGGGCGTTATGCTAAGGATTGTCGACAAGCTGGCAAGGAGAGCACCACCCCCAGACTTATGTCACCTCCACGAAAGAACAACAACGAGAGTAACAACACCACCACTGGTATCAAGCCCACTGTCCGTGCTTTCAATATGTCTATCAAGGATGCCATTGTGGACAATGATGTGATTTCAGGTACGCTCTTAGTAAATTCTGTGAATGCTTGTGTGTTAGTTGATTCGGGAGCTACTAGATCTTTTACATCAGAACGTCTCGTAACTAAACTGGGATTAAAACCACAACGATTAGAAGAAGAAATGATGATAGAAATTCCGAATAAAGAAGTAATACCCGTTAATTAAGTATGTCCTAGTTGTAAGATAGAAATTCAAGGAAGACTATTTGAAGTGGACCTTATTCCTTTTGAACTTGGAGAGTTCGACGTGATACTAGGGATGGATTGGCTAACCCGATACGAAGCTCAGATCAAATGTAAGACGAAAAGAGTTAGTTTAAAAGCCAACGACAACAAGAGGATAACCTTAAGAGGTTAGAAACAAAATCGCAAGCTGTTAACTATGGCTCAAGTCACGAGAATGCTTCGCCAAGGGTGTCAGGCTTATTTATATCATGTAGTAGATACCGAAAAGCCTACGCCTGAGTTAGAAGAGATTCCTGTAGCGAACGAATTTGTCGATGTATTCCCCGAGGAACTGCCAAGATTACCCCTGATAGAGAACTTGAGTTTACCATAGAATTGGCACCAGGAACCGCACTAGTTTCCAAAGCTCCTTATAGGATGGCCCCTGTAGAGATGAAAGAGCTAGCTATTCAACTCCAATATTTGTTAGACAAAAGAGTGATCTGACCCAGTGTGTTTCCGTGGGGGGCACCCGTGCTATTCGCCAAGAAGAAGGATGGGACCATGAGGTTGTGCCTTGATTATCGAGAATTAAATAAGTTGACCATTAAGAATTAGCACCCCTTACCACGTATTGACGATTTATTTGATCAACTAAAGGGAGTTTCTTATTTTTCAAAGATTTATTTGAGGTCAGACTATCACCAGTTGAAAATCAGAGAAGAAGATGTTCCTAAGACAACATTTAGAACCAGATACGGACACTACGAGTTTCTGGTAATTCCATTCGAACTAACCAACGCACCAGTTGCTTTTATGGATTTAATGAATCGAGTATTCAAGAAATATCTGGATAAGTGTGTAATTGTGTTTATTGATGAATCTTGATAAATTCAAAGACCCATGAAGAACACGTAGAACATTTGAGGTTGGCTCTAGAAATCTTGAGGAAAGAAAGGTTGTGTGCCAAGTTTACTAAGTGTGAGTTTTGGTTGGATAAGGTATAGTGTTTAGGACATATCGTGAGTAGTGAAGGAATTTCAGTGGATCCTGCTAAAGTAGAAGCTGTAGCAAATTGGGAATAACAAAAAACGCCCACAAAAGTGCGAAGTGATCTTTAGCGGCGCTTCTCATAAGGGATTAGGATGTGTTATATGGAGAGAAGTGTGAAATCCACACGGAACATAAAAGCTTAAAGTACATTTTCACGCAGAAAGAATTACCATCCAGGGAAGGCGAATGTATTTGTTGATGCTCTAAGCCGAAAAGAAAAGTTGAAGTTACTAGTGTCGTCAGAAGAATTCATTCGAGAGATGGAGAAGTTGGAGACTGAAGTGAAGATTCCAATGCAAGTTCGAGAAAGAAACTATGAGATTCAAGTACAACCCGAAATACTCGAGAAGATTCGAAGAGGCCAAGAGATGATGATGGAGAGGAGAAAAGAAGAATTAACAGGAGAAGAGGTTACATGTCAGGAGGATGATAAGGGAATTAAGAGGTTCTCATTCCGTATTTGGATTCCAAAGATACCAGAATTGAAAGAGGATATCATAAATGAAGCTCATAATTCTAGATACTCAATCCATCCCGGAAGTACCAAGATGTACCAAGATATCAAAGGAAACTTTAGGTGGCCTAATATGAAGCGTGAAATCGCAGAATGGGTAAGTAGAGGTCTAACGTGCCAAAAAGTTAAAGCAGAACACCAAAGACCTAGTGGACTGTTACAATCCTTAGAGATCCCCGAATGGAAGTGGGAACATGTGACTATGGATTTCATTCTGGGTTTACCAAGGTCAAAGATGAATCACGATGCGATATGGGTAATAGTTGATAGATTAACAAAGTATGCACATTTTCTGCTGATCAACGAAAGATATACCATTGAAAGATTGGTAAATCTGTACTTAAAAGAGTTTGTAGTAAGACATGGAGTCCCGGTATCAATCGTATCAGATCGTGATGCAACATTTACTTCAAGATTCTGGAAAAAATTTCAAGAGTGTTCAGGCACCAAGATGAACTTGAGCACTACTTATCACCCACAAAAAAATGGACACAGTGAAAGAACTATACACACTATAGAAGATATGTTGAGAGCTTCTGTTCTAGATTTTAGAGAAAATTGGGATGACCATTTTCCATTGGTAGAGTTCGTGTACAACAATAGTTATCACGCAAGCATAGGCATGGCACCATATGAATCCCTATATGGTCGAAAGTGTAGATCACCTATCTGTTGGGAAGAAGTTGGAGAAAGAAAGATTTATGGCCCGGAGTTGGTTGAGCAAACTAAACATTCTATAGAGACGATCAAGAAGAGACTCATAGCTGCTCAGGACCGACAAAGTAAATATGCGAATTTGGGAAGAAAGCATAAAGAATTTGAAGTAGGATAGAAGGTCTTACTAAAGATATTGCCTTGGAAAGGAGTTATGAGATTCGGGAAAAAGGGGAAGCTGAGTTCTAGATACATAGGACCCTTTGAGATTTTAAGAAGAGTGGGAAATGTTTATTACCAACTAGCGTTACCACCCCATCTGTAGTATATACACAATGTCTTTCATATTTCCGTCCTAAAAATGTACAAGCCTAACAATGGACATGTGTTGGCCTTTGAACCCTTGAACCGGAACTGACCTATGAGGAGCAGCCAATAAAGATCATAGACCACAAGGCTAAGGAATTGAGAAATAAGAATGTAAAGATGGTGAAGGTGGTGTGGGAATTGAGAAATAAGAATGTAAAGATGGTGAAGGTGGTGTGGGAATTGAGAAATAAGAATGTAAAGATGGTGAAGGTGGTGTGGAAGAACCATTTAATCGAAGAGGCCACTTGGGAACCAGAACTTGAAATGCGAAAGAATTATCTATCTCTTTATTTGATTTAGAATTATATAAAAATAAATAGTGGCCAGTGAATTGGCACCGCTAGAAATGCTATATATAAATATAATTTATATTGTCACAAATTATTTAACTAAATTTTATGTTAAGTGACGAGTGCCAAATAAATAAATAAACAATTGAAAGCGGATATTCTATATAAATTCCGCAATTTTAATATAAGTATAACTATATATCGCGATATGAGAATATTTTGCGAGAGATAAAATATAATCATATATAATTATATATATGAGTATTAATTTAATTAAGGGCCCAACAATTATGAGCTTACAAAGATATTTATTATAAATATTTCAAATATTATAAAAGGGCGCAAGTGTATAAAATTAATATAACAAAGCAGAATTTTGGCAAAGTGAAATATTTTGAGAGAGGATCTAAAATAAAATTTAAAATATTTAAGTATTGGGCTCAAAATGTTAATTAAACTGAAATAAGGAGAAAATGATTTAAGTAATAAAATAATAGAAGATATTTTGGAGGGAGAAGATATTTGTGCTTGGAAGGATATTTTAATAAAATACTACTTAAAAGCCTAGATAGTTTGATGGAAGCCTCTAGATTTAATTTATTAAATAAAATGAAATATGAAAGATATTTTTGGAAGATGGAAGATATTTTGGCTAGTGAAGATTTTTGTATAGAAAATTATATTTTATTTAAGATCTTTTGAGAGAAGTCTCTAGAGATTTAATGTAACATCTGGGATTATCCGTGTAATTATTTTGATGATTAGTGAATATTATGTGAATATTATGTGAATTTCTATGAATTAATTGCTCCCTGTCCTATTAATTTGGTTACGTATTTTTGATAAAATTTGAGGAATATCAATTTTTATATGCTTAGTACAAAATATAGTTTATTTAGACATTTTCATATTGATTTATGTATTGTCGTATGATTTTATATTTGGTTTATGGATTTAATTACGTATATTATATTTAATTATTAATTATTTTAATTTTTCGAAAACCGTCAACCCGTAACGGTACCGCGATTTTACTTCCCGAAAATTTCAACAAAACTCACCTTCAGCCTAATTTGAATATTCCGGACACTTTTCATGTTTTGACTTTTTCGATCCGGAGTACGGTTTTCCCCGGAGTCGGTCCGGCGGAGCTTTTCGGGCATTTTAATTACCGATAATTATCTGGTTGTCTCGATATACGTGAAAACCAGATATTTTGATTATTATATTATTTCTTTTATCGTAATACGTGCAAGCGGGACCCGCATACTAATGATTGATTAAAAAGCCCCGTTTTAATAATTATCTCGAAAACCGGTACCGATTGGACCCGCTTTATTAGTATTAAGCTATTAAATATCGTATTTTTGTGTCACATATGATCCAAAGGGGTATTAATTTCTCGTAACTATAAATAGTCTTAACTGTATTTTATTTCATTCGGGAAATCATAATACCAGTTAAATACGGGTTTATCCAGAGAGTGTTCTTCGTGTTCTTGGATTCAAACGAAGATTTGAAGGCGTTATCGGACTCGTATTTTGATGTTCAAGTACTCGAATCGAAGGTTATAAGGTGTAGAATCATAATCCGGCATCAGAATCACTGCAGAAACATCAGGTAGGAAGGGATTTAAGAATTTAAATTCGAATTAATTAATTTAAATTAGGGCTTTTTGATTTTGAAGCTGTTTATGTGTTTTGATGATTGTATGTTGTAGAGAATTGAATTGTGAGCATTTTCATATATCATATGCTTGATTTGGAGTTCAATAACATAGTTAATTAGAGGTTTAATTTTCGAATTGGAAAACTAGGGTTTATATTCGTATGAATGTTCTTAATTGGAAATTGGGAACTTCTTATCTATTAATTCTGGGGATCATTGGTTGGTACCATTGGAAAGAGCGTGTCAAGAGGAGTGTGTACATGTGTTTAAATCGACTGAACGAGCTGTGTACAGCTTGCCGGACTCTGGAAATGAAACTCGCCGCCGGCGAGCTTCGTTTTCATTTTCCGGCCTTTTGAGGCAACGATTGGTGATTTGGTTGAAGTATTTAAGTTCCTGGTAGCAAGGTGAATGGATCTGGAGAGTTTGGTAGCTGTCTGAGGCTTGGGGAGCCGTTTCCGGCGTGTGGTCGCGGTGGCCGGCGGCAAATTGCCGATCGGTCACCCACCTTTTGAAAACGGTGACGATTAGTCACCGAAGTCTTCAATTTTACAGTTTAGTCACCCCCTGAAGTTTCTCAACTTTACAGTTTAAACCTTGAACTTTTAAAACCTTTAAAAACTTTTATTTATTTAATTTTAATTTCGAAAATCATTTATTTTCATTTTCAAAAATAGTTTTAATTATTTATGAATTCAAAAATAAATTTGATTTAATTTATTAATTAATTTTAATTAATAATTAATTATTATAATTGGTCAATTACTTTAAATATTAATTGATTAATTGTTTTAATTAATTATTAATTGATTTTAATTGATTTATTAATTAGATTTAATTATTTTAAATGATTTTAAAATTCCGAAAAATAGTTTCGAACTTTGAAATATTTGTCTAAAATATGTTTGAAGTCCGTTAATTGATTTCAAATGATTTCGGACTTGATTTCGAGTATTCAAATTTGATTAGTTATTTATAAAATGATTCTTTTATCCGTTTTAATTCCGAAAAATGTTTAAAAATCCATATTAAATGCCAGAAAACTCTTTTTGACTTCAAACCTTCTTTGAAAGATAAATTTGATTGAATACTTTATGTGATATGTGTTATGTGCTATCTGATTTATGTGTTACGTGTCTATGTGAATATTATATGGTTATTTTGGACATATCTTTCAATCCGTAAATCGGATTTGGGTAAAACGAAGGGTAGATTGAAGCTCGTTTCGGGTGTGTGATGATGAGAATAGTACGAAATCACATATTGATAGATGATTATTGTGATTAGCAGAGGAAGCAAGACGTAGAAAAGGAAATCAAGTGGCAATAGAATAGTATATCGAGCAAGTGCAGTAAAACGTGAGATCATCAATATAAGGCAAGTTCCCTGAGACTTTCCTTCGAATATATGTTGTACCTATTATGTTTATTTAGTAAGCTCTTTGTTTAAGCCCTGTGATCCGTTGAATCATGGCATGGATTGCTTACCCTGTTAATTCTTGAACCTTCAACCAGATTCTTTGAACTATAGCATGGATTGTTTACCTTATTGATTCTTGAGCCTTTGACCAGATTCTTTGATACTTATTATGAAACCTATTTCAATTGTAAACCTTCAATTCTTGAAACTTCTAAACGATTACCATATGAACCTCATTTCCTTTCAATGACATACCCTCGATACCTCAACCAGTTTATCAACTACATATCCTTCAGACCTTAACCAGTGATCAACACCAAATAACGTCTGTTATGACATATACCTTACAGTTGTTTGTTTCCTTCCATAAACCCAAGTTTCTTTGATCTTGAAGGCATTCACTTATACTTGGATCCTTTTGTGAACCCAGAACCCTTCTTCATATAAACAATAACCTTTGATATGTTTTGACATCCAATTATGCGATGCCTGATTCTTTGATAAACCCTGAAGTTATTCCTCATTCCTCCTTTGAAATACATTTGAGATACTTTGAATAGCATTCTGCTTCTACTTCAAAGTTTATTTATAATGTTGGTGTTTTTATTTTATTGAATAATATTGTTGATCATCTTGATTTGTGATAGAATTGGATAGTTTTCTAAACTTGGACCAAATGAGTGGTCAGACCAGATGAGTGGTCGCATTAGGCCAATGCATGTGTGCCTTGGATCCAGTGATAGAGCATGGCGGGGCCTGCTCGGGGTTAGTGTCTGACTGATCAGCAGCCTAACCTTTTGTTTATTTTTAAATAAAATTAAAATCCAATTCTAACTGATACCCTAGAATGAAGTTGATACCTTGTTTTGATCCTATTGAACACTAGTCATCATCAGCTTATCGTTCATATGTAAATGATTATTGTTATACGTGCTGAGCTGGTTAGCTCATTCTTGCGATACTTTATGTTCTTTCCAGTGTAGGCAGAGAAGCTTGGTAATGATGACCCTCAGGCTAGTGGTAAGGCCAGGATTCCAGGCTGAGAGACGGAGGGAGCTATCAGCGGCACTTGGCTATATATATATATATATATATATATATATATAAACTAGTTTGAGTAATGGGACACTTATGACGTGTAAGCTTTGTAAGAATTATACTTTGTAAGATTTAAGTTTATATTTGGGATTTGGGTTTGTAATAATTAAGTTATGTCGTGGCTTGTTTTATACTTTAACCTGTTGCGATCCGTGGATGTTTAAGGGTCATTGCTTATATTATGTTAAGTACAGGTTTATATTATGTTGTGGACCCCAAACTTCTGACCCGGGTTTAGAGGGCGCCACATTTAATAGAATAAAAAAATATAAAAAGACTAATAAAAACTAATTAAGAACGAATAGAGAGAGAGAGCTTGTCTTGGTGGGTGACTTAGAGAGAGAAAGAGCAAGAAGGAAAGAAATTTAGAGTGAGATAAGGGAGGATCTTGCAAGAATCACGCTTAAGGGGTGGATTAAGGAGAAGATTTGGGTTTTTAAGGAAAGTGCAACAGTTTTTAAAGTCTACACTTTTTTTAGATGTTGGATAAGATCATATATGGTGTAGTGAAGCTAATTTTGAGGTAAGAAACTTGTTTTGTGGCTAATTTTTGTAGTTTAATTTTGTCTACTAGTACTATCATGTTTACTAGTTAAAATCTCTTATATTCTCAATAACCCACATACACAACTCATTGATAGAAAAATAATGGAGGCTAGGGTTTTATATCTTTACAACTGATTTGGGAATTTAGTATTTTGATATATGTTGGTTTGTGGATTGATATTGGGGGATCGAAGTAGATGTTATGGGCGATGGCCGGAGGGGCAATGCAACCACGACCGCGAGTCGGCGACAGCGGCGGGTCCGCTGCAGTAGCGGCGTCGGAAAACGAGAGGGAGGAGGAGAGTCGGTTGTTGGAAGGGAGAGGAAGAGCTGGGTGTGAGTTTTGTGTGTTTTTAGGGTCTGGTGGGTGCATGAGGCGGGGGAGGCGAGCGGACGCCGCCACCAACGGTGGAGGGCGGCGCGTAGCGCCATCCGCGGCGCTCGAAAAGAATAAAGGAATAAGTTGCGAAAGCTGATTAAGAGTTTATGTTATCGGGATTATTTTATTAATTGAGAAGTCATTTTTTTTAATTAAATAGGAATATGATTAAATTCTTTAGTTGTAATAGTTGGAATAAGCATGGGATGATATTTGAGTCACCGTGAATATTTTAAATATAATATAAATAATGATTATTTATGAGAAGATTTATTTAAAATGATTAAGTTTGATGATATTACATTATAAAAATTATTTATAAAATGGAATAATGTCTAGAGCCATCAAGAATATTTTAAATAAGAAATAATTTAGGAATATGTTATGTGAGGTTTTATTAATAAAAATTTTATTCTGGGAATCTTATTTTTATGAAATAAGATGGAATATTTGGTTGAAATGAAATATAAAACATTTGAGAAAATATGAGGATTTGTGAGTATATTGGAATAAATATTATTATTTTATTTGTGTGGATATTTTACAAAAGATTTATTCCGCGTAAATTCCTTTTGGCGAAGGTGGGCCAGGAAATTGTAAACTATTTAGGCGGTATCGAGGCAAGTTATTTCTTACCCTATACTCCCTTTATTATTTTTGTACTTTTTAGAATTTTATTATGCATTATTTCTGCACCCGACTTAGCTTATATTTTATTCATTATTCCTTACGGGCAACTCGAATCGGAAATCAGAATTTTGCGTAATGAGGTTGTTTCTCTTTGTTCGGGAGCAACCATTTATTTATTACATAAATTAGGATTATTTTCCCTTGCTCGGAAATAATCACCTTAATTGACTCAACGGTCGGTATATTGTTCATATCGACTACCTTCGTCCCTATTAAATCATACCCGCTAGATTCATTGTTCGAATCTAGGATTTTATGATCATTTCAGTCATTTAATTTTATTCGAAAATCTTAAATCCGGAGGATGTTCATCTCACTACTCAACGTGGCTTGTGATCCATGGTGTTTATTTATAAATGAGATTTTTGTTCCTAAGTGAGGACTTTTACGAATACGGGGAACGTCGGAGGAGTTCAACGATGGCCTTAGAGATATTCGTTATGCTAGCTAAAGAGGATCGGGCGTGCTTATCGTGAGCCATGATCAGGTGAGGATAAGTTAAGTAGGAGAACGATACTCGGCGGTAGTTGATCGCATCGCTGCTGTATCGGGGCAGATTTGACCGGTTCTCAGTGATTAAAGTTCTTCTTGGATTTTGATATCGAGATATGTGGATTTATTGAGATCCTTCCAAATCTGTATTTCATTGTTTAAATTGATTCGGATATATTGAATATGTTGTATATACCTAGTCTTGTGAAAATCCTGTGACAAATTTTACTTGCTGAGCCATTAAGTGCTCACTTCTTGCTATTATATATTTTTACCTAACAGTTAAGAATGAGGATGATGATCCGAGCTTGCAACTGAGGCAGAGAAAAGGGAAGGAGCTTGCACATGGCGGAAGCAATTGACGAGGATGCACCCGAACCTCGTAACTAGTTATTATATTTAAATAATTTTGCATAACTTTTAAATACTATGTAGTCCTGCGTGACTAGACAATTGGGATTTGTAAGTTGTTGAGATGATTCGAGGACTTGTAGATTGGTACCCAATGAACTTAAATTATGGATTATATTATATTAATGTGTGATTGCAGGTTGCGAAGCTTGGTACCGTAACGTCCTGAATTCACGAAAAGCTGAGTTTGGGGTTGTTTCAGAGTTGGTATCAGAGCTGTAATTATTATTACTTGGAACAAGAACCCTAGGAATATAACTACGTGGGATTAGAAGCGTATGATAGTAGAAAAACGCTTAGTCTATACATATATAGGGGTGGCAATATCAGACACGACTCGAAACCCGACACGAACCCGAAACCTGATTTACTGAGACAGAAACCCGAAAGTGACCCGAAAATCACCCGATTGATCCGAAATGGACCCGAAATGACCCGAAATTAGAATTTCATTTCTAATAACTTCAATTTTCAGTTTTATTCAATTTCAAGTGATTTTAGCTTGACCCGATTGCTGACACGAACACGACCCGTTACCCGAAATTGCCACCCCTGTACATATATACGTATATACGACTAAGCTAGGGGACTAGTAACCGATAACCCCTATAAACTGAAACTTAAAAAGAATATATGTATACTTACACTCAAAAACTTTGGAACTTATATAGTAACTTATAGATTTTGCTTATGTTGTAGATGTCTATGTATCGATCTTCATGAGACCGATCCACTACCCCTTTCCCTAGGGAGGTTCTAGTTCTAGTTCTGACACACTGATCCGCTGAGGAGTATATGGAAAGCAAGGACTCGTCCATTCGGGTTCTTCTACCAGCGTCTAAATCACCACCAGTTGTGATCGATTTGACTTCACCATCTCCACTTAGGGCTAAGACTGTGGATCCCGTTGATACTACCTTGGGTATGGAGGAGCCCGTGACTTCAGTGTATGCTGCCATTCCTGAGCTGACCCCTGTGCTCACACTTTCGGCACCTTTGACTACTTCTGTGCCGGTACTTACTACTGAGGGTCAGGATGATCATGTTATGGTCGATTTAGACACTTCCACCCCACACTTCCTGAGATTACTGCTATGAGCATGGGTGTACCAGATGCCACTTTGCCAGCTTACGAGACCTTGACCCCTGCTGAGATAGGGCTACCATTGATCGGGGGCCACCACCTATCCCCACTACCACTGAGCGGATACCACCCATCCATGTTACTGCTGAGACGGAGATGCATGTACCTCTAACCACTATTTCACCTATGCTGGGATCATCCGGACCCAAGGCTCCGGTATGTGATACTGCTCCGCCTACTCTTACCATACCAGTATCTGTTGTTACCCCTGGTTTGTGAAGATTGTTTGCATGCACCCTTTCCTGTGACTGCTACGGGACATATGGAGGACATGATTGCCACTGTACCCGTTTTTCTGTGTGAGGAGCTGAGGTTGTCTTATGTTGAGCTGTATGCTAGATACCACGAGGTTTTTGTTACTCGGGATGCACTGTTGAGGATGATTGCGACTTCGAGGCCCGCTGCTCCTATTTCTGACGATGGTCTAGTTAGGAGGAGTGAGGTTATTGATGTGATGCATCAGACTGCCACTTCAGTGATCACCGGATTACAGAGTGCTTAGCTGACTAGATGTGAGTTCCTGAGCCGGGTGGATGAGATGTTTCATCCACTTTGACAGACTTCAGATGGTACTTTTTTTTTTTTTGCTAAATGATGGTACTTTTGTTTTTTGAGGATGGCATATTGATGTGTAAATTTATATCTACCGCAAGTGCACAGTGCCTGTTGTGAACAGATACTAGCAAGTACGGGTCGAATCCACAGGGAGACAAGTTTCAAGAATCTTAATCTGACTATTGCAAATTGTTTCACCAGACAAACGAATAAAGATGATTTATATCGATATTAGCTAAAGTCTAGGACAATTCAGGTTCACCATGCTTACACCAAAATAGCCATTCATATAATAATTCAACAAGTTATGTAATTAGAGCAATTGTTAATCTCTCTCAAGCGTTAACACTCTCAGGAATCCATTGATACTCTCGCACTCAATTTCAGTCCCGCTAATCTTATGTGTGCCTCTAGTATGTACATCTATCGATCTTGTACTCCTATTTGCATACAGTCAATCTATGATATTGGCCAATTACACAGATCAAACATCAAGACATATAGACTAGAATTACACATTACCCATTAAACCATTAATGAAAATAAAGCATTATAATGGTGCAAACATGGCTCCCCTTCTGTCCTAGAATGAAACTACTCACACATAGTAGCAGAAGTAAAAGCAACAAAAATAATGAAGAGAGCCATATAAAACATTAACAAGTAAAACAATAGATGAAAAGGGAATACCTCAAACTTATATTAATGGAGAAAATAATGTCTAGAACAAAGTATGAAGAGATGGAGAAGAAAACCTAATCCTCTGTCAAATAGCGTATGTAACTAATGTCTATTCTAATGGTAATCTTCTAATAATAAAATCAGATCCTCTTTCTATAATAATAATAATGATTATAATTCTAATGTTTTTAGAATCAATATACAAATAGAACTTCCAAGCAAGGTAGGATTCTTTGTCAAAATTCATAACTTTCTTTGCTTCTTGGACTTTGCTTCTTGGACCACTTCAGAATTAAAGAGAATTGTGAGGGCTTCGCGTGGGCTGTAAGATCATCCAATTCTGACATCCAAAACTCAAGATATGACCCAAACAGTGCAGAAATCCGGTAGAACCCAATATATCCAAATTTTGATAGAATTTAGCTACAAAATAGCTATTTTAGCTTCAAATCCTTCTCAACTTGGAATTCTTTATTCCCTACAATAAAATATGAAAATATATTAAATAAATATCCAAATCAGTGCAAAATATAATTAAATATGAGAATAAAATCATATAGAATATATATAAAAATATATTTTATCAAACATCCCCACACTAAACTTTTGCACGTCCTCGGGCAAATAAGCGAAATAAAATTAAGTCCTAACTAACTAACACCACTTTCGTAGATGACACGATTGCATTGAGCGTATGCAACAAGCCCTTAAACCCCTAGGCAGCCCTAGTAGGACGAGTGTTGTCTCGTGAGGGTTTATAATGAATCTACCCACAAAATTCATTATTTTCTACGAAGTCTCAAATATGCAACTAATATGGATGCAAACTAAATGAATATGCATAAAATACAATCATGAAAGTATCAACCTCGTCAATATATAATCCTCAGAAAATGCAACAATCAAGGCATTCATCTATCTCACATAATAGTCATGCAACTCTTCAACTGCAAGTACGGAGTGCATCGTGTGTGCTCAATATGCTCTCTAATGAAACAAAACAGAGACCAACAAACTTTAACAGATTCTTAACCATGAGTTGTTTATCAGAATAATGCTTAAACGCTTCGTTACATTAAAGTCAATTACAGCTCAGGGTCGCAAAAGAACATCTATGCCTCTCTTATTTTTTTTTCTATATCTTTTTTTTGATTTTTTTTTCATGCTTGGTCTAAGGTCGGGACGCTTCTCAGGGTAAGTAAGATACGACCACCATAAGACTTCGCTAGCTTATTTTTTTTTTTAAAGTCAAGTAATTCTCCAGTAACCAGGGGTTGTGAAAAGTCACCAGGAAAATTTATTTCTAGTACAATTGCACTTAATACCAGCACAAGTACATGGATCGTCCCTTTCACATGACATATTATCACCCATTGATCTCAAAGGAGTACTCGATACTTTATTTTTAATATTTTCTTTTTTTTTTCCTTTTTTAGAAAGGCATATACATCCCATAGCTTCTCCAAACTTAAGAATTACATAATCTAAGCTCAAAAGAGAATAGTAAAAATTCTACGCCCGACTCATAGCTAAAACTCAAGAATTAAGCTAGTCTAAGTCTCGTCTCCAGAGCATTTAATAGTGTAAATAAAATTTCCGCACAAGCAATATCTAAGCATGCAAGACATACATATGATCAAGATTACTAGCCAAGAAATTATGCAAATAAACTCATCATGAGAAATTAACTCGGTATTATATACTTTCATGAAATTATGCAAGCTAAAAGAAATAAAAAAAACTACTGAAAAAAATGAAAACAAAATTAATAACTACATGCTCTAATTTAAATGCAACTAACTTGAATTTCCTAAATTTAAGACATGGCAACATACAATTTTTCTAATTTTTTTTTCAAATTTTTTAATTTTTTAATTTTTATAATATATAATTTTTTTTTCATTTTTTTAATCATTGAGAAATCATCCCCACACTAAAGTGGTTCATTCTCCTCAATGAACAAATATGACATAGAGATTGTTACATATTTGATGATGTCACAGGTATCTAACTTGTTTAGTGTGCGGAAGCAAATATCAGAGTTTAACTGCAAATCAGAGCTTAACGACTACAAGCAGGATCAGAGTTTAGCGAAGATCAGAGTTTGCAGGCGGCTGATTTTCAGGAGCAGATCTGGATAAACAAGGAAGATAAAGATCAAGGAAGATTGTGCAGATCAGGACAGCGGAAGGATAGCTACTGATTAGATTATTTTAGGAAGCAGATAATTGTAAATCAATCAGTAGATATAATGTAACTGTGTATATAAGCACAGCTTAGGGTTTACTCTATATGAGTTAGAACATCGAGTATATTGTTCTTATAACCCAGCAGCTCTTAGTGATAAGTTATAAATCAATTAGAGAGTATTTGTAACCTACTGAGTTTTGTGAATAAGAGTTTAATTAGATAATTCTCTTATTTGAGTGTTTTGTTATTGATTGTGTTCACTATATTCATTAATATAGTGATTTAATTCTGCCTAACAAGTGGTATCAGAGCCAGCTCTGTTGATATACCTACAGTGAGATCTTAATCACACAATCATGTCTGAAATATCACAAACTTCAAACAGTAGATATGAGTCACTTAGGGTTCTGGTCCTCAGGGCATCTGAATATCCTATCTGGAAGGTTAGGATGGTTATGTTTCTGGAGTCCATAGATCTAGAATACCTGGACAGGATTTATGATGGTCCACACATGCCAACAAAGCTCTATGTTGCAGTTGGAGATGAACCCCAGAAGATGATTCCCAAAGAAAAGAAAGACTATACTCCTGAGGACATCTCATCAATCAGTAAGGATGCAAAAGTAAAACACTTGTTGCACAGTGCTCTAGACAATGCTATGTCTAATAGGGTGATTGGATGCAAAACTGCAAAAGAAATATGGGATGCTTTGGAAATCAGATGTCAAGGAACCAAAGCCATCAAGAAGAACAGAAGGACCATACTTACTCAAAAGTATGAACACTTTGATTCAAAAACTGGTGAATCATTGACTGATATTTATGACAGGTTTGTCAAGCTGCTGAATGATCTATCTCTAATGGATAAAGAATATGATCTGGAAGACTCAAATCTCAAATTCCTACTTGTTCTTTTTGAAAAGTGGGATTTGAAAGTAACCACTATAAGAGATAATCATGATCTTGAAGAGATGTCTCTGGATGATATCTTTGGGAGATTAAAAACCTATGAACTTGAGATGGAACAAAGGAGCAAACGACATGGAGGGAAACCCAAACCAGTTGCTCTAAAAGTTCAAGGAGAAACAGCTGTGAAAAACCAAGGAAAAGCACAAGTCACAATGTTTGATACTGAGTCATCAAACTCTGATAATGACTCAGACTCTGATAAGACTTCAGACTCTGATGACAGCGATACTGAAATGATGCAGCTGGCAGCATTGATGGTTAAAAGCTTCAAGAAGATGGCTTACAAGAACTTCAATAAAGGGAAGAAGTTCTCAAGGAAAGACAGAAACTCTGATAAGAAGGTCTTCAAAAGGAATGAAGGCAAAGAAGAAAAATCTGGAAAAGCTGATAAGTCTAAGTATACCTGCTTCAATTGTGGTGAGAAAGGTCATTTTGTAACTGAGTGCAAAAAAGCCAAGAATGAAAAGGAACAAGCCTTCATTACCAAGAAAGGAAGTTGGGCAGACTCATCAGAATCAGAGGAAGAAGTCAACTATGCCTTGATGGCAAACACAGACAACAACACTGAGGGTGTTGAATCTAAGGGCAACAGGAAAAACATCCTAGTTCTGGACAGTGGATCCTCAGCACATATGACAGGAAATAAAGCCCTGCTATCAGACTTTGTGGAGAAGGCTGGCCCAAATGTTTCTTATGGAGATGGCAACATAGGGAAAACTTTGGGATATGGCAATATCAATCTTGGAAGTGTCATCATTCAAACTGTAGCTCTGGTGTCAGGACTTAAGCACATTCTACTCAGCATAAGTCAAATCTGTGACAAAGGATATCATGTTGATTTCTTTGAAGAACACTTTGAAGTGGTTAGCAAAAGCACTGGGAAAGTTGTTCTGAAGGGATATAGACATGGAAATATATATGAAGCCAAGCTCTTTTTAAACTCTGAAAGCTCTGCAATCTGTCTACTTAGCAGAGCTAGTATTGAAGAAAGCTGGAACTGGCACAAGAAACTCTCTCACCTGAATTTCAACAATATAAATGAGTTAGTGAAGAAAGATCTTGTAAGAGGACTGCCCAAATCAGTTTTTACTCCAGATGGACTTTGTGACTCATGTCAGAAGGCAAAACAGAGGAAATCCTCATTCAAAAGTAAAACTGAGTCCTCAATTCTTGAGCCTTATCATCTGCTTCATGTTGATCTTTTTAGACCAGTAAATATATTGTCCATTGCAAAGAAAAGATATACTCTGGTCATTGTTGATGAATTTACCAGATATACTTGGGTATATTTTCTACACAGCAAGGATGAGACATCTTCTCTTCTAATTGAGCATGTCAAGCAACTGGACAAAATTTCTAAAGTTGCAGTAAAGATCATCAGGAGTGATAATGGCACTGAGTTCAAGAATTCTAAGATGGAAGAGTTCTGTAAAGCAAATGGAATTAAGCAGGAATTTTCAGCACCTGGAACACCTCATCAAAATGGTGTTGTAGAAAGAAAGAACAGAACTCTGATTGAAGCTGCTAGAACCATGCTGGAAGAAGTAAAATTGCCAATTTACTTCTGGGCTGAAGCTGTACAAACTACTTGCTTCACACAGAATGCAACTCTGATAAATAAGCATGGAAAAACACCATTTGAGATGGTCAAAGGCAGAAAACCAAATCTCAAATACTTCCATATATTTGGGTGCAAATGTTTTATTCTCAAAAGTCATCCTGAACAGTTGACCAAATTTTATTTGAAAGCAGATGAAGGAATCTTTGTTGGCTATCCTTTGTCAACAAAAGCCTTCAGAGTTTACAATCTGAGAACAAGAGTAGTCATGGAATCCATCCATGTCTCCATTGATGATAAGAAAATAACTGGGATGGAAGATTTTGATGAACATGAGCAACTGAGATTTGAAGATGAAGATGCATTCTCTGACTCAATAAACTCTGATTCTGAGATAATATCAGAGTATGTCACTTCAACTCATCACCCTCAAGCACAGGTTGAGGGGGAGCATTTTCACAATGAACATCTGGGTGAAAGTAATGCAGACTCAGCAGAAAACGCAAACTCTGATACTGATTCATCAAACTCTGATAACTCTACATCAGAAAATCATGAGACCACATCTTCAGGGGGAGCATTAGAAACTCAGAATGCTCATGAAGATAGCATAAATCATGGGGGAGAAGCATCAGAGAATCAGAATGACACTGGAAATAACATGGATTATGGGGGAGGATCAAATTCCAAAAGTCAACTGCCACATGAAAGGAAGTGGACAAAGTCTCACATACCAGATCTAATAATTGGAGATCCAGATGCTGGAGTACAAACCAGAACTGCAACATCAAATGAATTCCTATTTCATTCATTTCTATCTCAGACAGAACCTAAGAAAGTGGAAGAGGCTCTTCAGGATGCTGACTGGGTAACAGCAATGCAAGAAGGGCTAAATGAATTTGAAAGAAACAAAGTCTTGACACTAGTACCAAGACCAAAGAATAGATCAATAGTTGGTACCAAATGGGTGTTCAGAAACAAGATAGACAGTGATGGCATAATCACCAGAAATAAAGCAAGACTGGTAGCTAAGGGATATTCACAACAGGAAGGAATTGACTATGATGAGATCTTTGCTCCAGTTGCCAGATTGGAAGCCATCAGAATCTTCTTGGCCTATGCTGCACACAAGAAATTCAAAGTTTTTCAGATGGATGTAAAGAGTGCATTTCTCAATGGGGAGCTGGAAGAAGAAGTGTATGTTGAACAACCTCCAGGTTTTGTAGACTCTAAATTTCCAGATCATGTCTACAGACTAGACAAGGCACTCTATGGACTAAAGCAAGCACCAAGAGCATGGTATGAAACTCTGGCTCAATTTCTTTTGGACAGTGGTTTCAACAGAGGTACAATTGACAAAACTCTGTTTTATCTCAATCATGGTAATGACCTGCTTTTAGTTCAAGTTTATGTGGATGATATCATCTTTGGATCTACTAATCCTAAAATTTGTGAAAGATTTTTAAAGCTTATGCAGTCTAGATATCAGATGAGCATGATGGGAGAGATGAGCTATTTTCTGGGACTACAAATCAATCAGACTGATGAAGGCATCTTTATTAATCAGTCCAAGTATACTAAAAATCTGCTAAAGAAATTTGGTATGCAGGATAGCTCAGCTGCTACTACTCCCATGGCAACAGCCACTAAGTTAGATAAAAATACTGGAGCATCAGTAGAAATTACTAACTACAGAGGTATGATAGGCTCACTTCTAGGGGTGTACACGGTTCGGTAAAACCGACCAAACCAACCCGAACCGATCACTTTTCGACCGAACCAACCCGAATTTTCTTAACCCGGTATGTATTTGGTTTAAAAAAATATAAACCCGATTTAATTGGGTTGGTTACGGGTTTTAGTTTTTTCGGGCCGAACCAAACCAACCCGAATAAAAAATAAAATATTTTAAATATTACATATATATGTGTGTGTGCGCACGCGCATAGCCCAGCACCCCGAATATATTTTAAATATATTTTGCTGTCTAAATTAGTGATTAGTGTTGCAAATATATGATTATTGTTCACCAAATGTATATCTTCTGCAATGGTTTTAAGGTTTACACGGTTCGGGTTGGGTTGAAATTTTGAAAACCCGAATTAATTGGGTTGGGTTGACAAATTCCGCCAACCCGCCCAAACAGAACCGTGTACACCTCTACTCACTTCTATATCTGACTGCCAGTAGACCTGATATCATGTTTGCTACCTATCTCTGTGCATGATTTCAAGCAGATGCAAGAGAACCTCACCTAGTTGCAGTCAAAAGGACTTTCAAATATCTCAAGGGAACAGTTGAGATGGGACTCTGGTATCCCAGAGAATCAGACTTTACACTGATTGGTTACTCTGATGCAGATTTTGCAGGATTCAAAATAGACAGAAAAAGCACAAGTGGGAGCAGTCAATTTCTTGGAGGCAGATTAGTATCTTGGTTCAGTAAGAAACAAAAATCTATCTCCACATCTACTGCAGAGGTAGAGTATATTGCTGCAGGAAGCTATTGTGCTCAGATTTTGTGGATGAAAAATCAACTGTTGGACTATGGGTTATCTCTCACTCAAATTCCTATTTATTGTGATAACCAAAGTGCTATTGCCATGACACGAAATCTTGTACAACACTCCATGACAAAGCACATCAGTATCAGATACCATTTCATCAGAGAACATGTGATGGAAGGAACAGTGGAATTTCACTTTGTGCCTACAGATCAGCAGTTAGCAGATATCTTCACCAAGCCCTTAGCTGAAGCAACATTTACAAGACTTGGAAATGAATTAGGGATGATCTCTGGTCCTCTCTAAACTCTTCTATATTGCATTAGAATGTATCTGCTGTTAATTGCCACAACAAGCATGTTTTATAATTGCATCTGTTATTCTCTGATTCAATCTCTGTTGGTTATGCTCTGTATGACAAACACTGATATTTATACTCTAACCTGACAAGCTCTGATTCCATGAAATATTATCTGATAAGTGTCATTCCTGTGAAGAATATGTTGCAAAATATTGAATTCAGTCATGAACTTCTCTAAAGTCTGATATTTGTGACTTTACATCTGTGGAAATCTATCTACACATAACATGATCTAAATCTGTCACTTAGACTGCCTTACTTCTCAAATATTAGATCTGTAATCATTTTGGAATTTGCTTTACTCCCTTTATGAGCTCAGAGTTTAATAAATCTTAAATATGGATCAATAAAGTTTGTTTCTTCTCTTACACAAAGAAAAAGAAAAAAGAAAGAAATATATTCTCAGGTACTCCTTTGAGATCTTAGATAATCTGTGAAAGGAATGACCCAAGTGCACTGCTGGTATTAAGAAAAATGCATCAGAAAAATCTTATTTTTCTTGGAGAATTTTCAAATTCTCTGATTACTGGAGAAATACACTGAGAAATATTAATCTGATGAAGGTTATGACTCACTTACCCTGAGAAGTTTCCATTCAAAAGATTAGTGTCTTAGTAAAGAGAATAAAGTTTATACTCTGATCCATGTTATGATAAACTCGGCCTATGAAGTGCTTAAATCATCTTCTGATAATCTGACTCATTCTTATGTTCTTAAGAATTTTGTCAGTCTCTGTGACATTGGAGGAATCATGTAAACACACACTTTACACTCCATATTTGTGAATAACAAATTTTGTGACAACGAGTAATGTCTGACTATATTCATTAATATAGCTGTTTGCAAACTCTGAGGAAATTTGTTTATAAAACTACAAATTGCTTTCATTTATCAGCACAATATTTTCTGTTAACACTTGGTTTATCACATAGTCTGATATTTGTTTAAACTCTGGTCGAATGGTCAAGCCTTTGATCAGCGTCGGAGTTTAAATTAAATAATATTTGGTCGAGTAAATATTAGTTTTAATTGTCAAACGGTACAAAATCCATTTGAATTCCTGAGTGGAGAAAAACACGGTAAATAATTGTGTTTTTCTCGGAAATTGTTACACGCTTGCACAATTCACACGCCACTAATAATTACCGCTCCACTCACTCTTTGTTACCGTTAGTCAATTGCCACGTGTCCCACTACATCTTTTAGTCTGTATATCGTGCATATACATATATATATCAGTTTTAAAAAGTTTTTAACTTTTTACACACGATTTTTACTGCCTCTCTCTCTCACACACTTCTCTCTTCATTCTCTATTACGCATTTCATCAAACACCTTACATACACTATCTTAAACTCTGGTTTTCTTTCAGAAAAATGTCGACAACAGCATTTGAGTTTGATGGGGATAAATTTGTCACCAATAATTATGCTGCCATACTCGAAAATGATGAAGCCCTCAAGGAGTTTCATCTGATACAGGATTTTCTGGCCCACAGCGAGCTAATGTATGCTCTGACTCAACCAGAGTCTATTTCTCCTTCACAGGTCCTCACATTCTGGAGGACAACTCGTTATGATGATGGAGGTGATCATGGCTCTCCATCGTTGACCTGTGATTATGAGGGTCAAGAGTACTTTGTCTCACCGGCGACTGTTAGGAAGGCTCTTCATCTTCCTGAACATAACAAGTTTGATTCTTCAGTCCCCACTCAAACTCTGAGGGACATGATGACTTTCTTTGGCTACGCAGCAAGTACTGATAAGATGGGGGAACTCAAGTGTCCACATCTTTGCAATGAGTGGAGCTTCTTTTATGATTGCATCACTAGAGCCTTCGGCAACAAGTGTAGCAACTTTGATGCCATTCCTATCTTCAGTCAGCAAATTGGGTATTCTCTTATCCATAATCTTAAGTTTGATAATGCTACTTCCATTTTGAGATTTATTGGAGATAGGAGACAAGAGAATATGAACATTGTGTATTATGCTAGATTCTGTCAGCTTATATTCTCTTATTGCTTTCCTGATGTTCCTATGCCTGAAACTGGTAATGAACTGCCCTTTAGAATAACCAAACGTGCATTCACTGATCTTATTAAAAAGGACAGCAAGAAACCCAATGTACCAGTATTTGCTGTTCCTGTAACAGTTCAGGATAAATTAAGGGTTGCTGTGCCAGATAAATATGGACCTTTATTCTCTGATGAGAATATACCACATCCCCCCTCCTCATCTGCTCAACCAGTTGTTGAACCAACCTCTGGTCCTTCCCAACAAGGGCCAGTTGTAAAATCTGACCAAGCTTTACCCTCTGGCTCTTCCCAAAAAGGGCTAGTTGTAACAACTTCACCTAAGAGAGTACTTAGATCTTCAAAATCCCCAACCAAATCATCTCCTCCTCCCAGGAAGAGAAGATTTCTGCAGAAGATCTCAGACTCTGATTCTGATGAGGAACCTCCACAACCTCCACCAGTGAAGAAACAAAGAAAGAAAGTCAAGCCTACAAACATCACTGATCTGACTGTTGAGCCACCTCAGTCAGAAGATCCTAACCAGGCCTTGATCTTATTCTCTGATCAACCACAAAGTGCAGATCCAGTAATGGTTGAACCTCTCTCTGCAATGCCTCTTGAAACTGCTGCAGCTGACATTCCAATGTCAGAAACAAATCCTGATTTTCAAGATCAATCAGAGGATGCTAAAACAGAGGCTGTGTTGAATATGATTCAAGATTCCCTGATCCAACCTGAAGCCAATTTTGCAGCTCCTGTTCAGGAGGTTTCTACAGCTGCAAATTCTGATACAGCAACAGAAGCTCTGGCATCTCATACTTTGAGTATATTTGTTGATGATAATGATGATGATGATGCAACAGAGGTCACTTCTATTCCTGTTCAAACTTCTGATAGTCCAGTCTCAATCTCTGATCTAGTCAGAGATACTACACCAGCAAGGGTTGATTCTTCAGTTCTAGAACTGTCACCAGTCCGAGGATCTTCTCCTCTCAAGACTCCTACTCCAATTCATACCTCTCCAATTCAACATCCAATGTCTGCACAGAGAAAAGTTTGTCACTTAACTTATATTCAGAGGATGTGCAGAGCTCAACCTCCCTCTGTGGAAGACAGACTTACCTCCATTGAGGCCACTCAAAGATCAATGCAGCATACTCTGGCTGACTTGAGCTCCTCTGTAGCTCTGCTGGTTCAAGCTCTTACCTCTGATAATGTCAAAAAGGGGGAGAAAGTGCTTAAAGACAAATGCAAAGATGACCAACCAATGACAAAGAAAAAGTCAGATGATGATGAAGAAGGAAATGAGGAGGCTACTGATGGAAACTCCAACAAGCAGTTGGTACAGATCAGAGAAAAGAGTGATAAGGGTGCAAACTCTAAGAGACTCAAAGAATCTCAACAGAAGCATAGGTCTATGGAAATGACTGTTATATCTCAAGTTCAGAGCATAAATGAAGCAGTCAGGGTTTCAGAGTTTATATCTAAAGAACTTGCTGTTGTGAATTCTGAAGTTGAACAGAAGAAAGAAGATCTGATTCCTGAATCAGATAGGCTGATTGAAGCTGGAGATCCTGAATCTCAGAAGTTTTGTCAAACTCTGAAGTTCAGAGGTAAAAAACCACCTTGTTCTACAAATCTCCTTCTCTGCAAGCCATTGATGAAGCTGTAGCAAGGAAGATATTCGAAAAGGAAAATCCAGGAGTGGATATAGAAGCTATCAGACTTGAGGAAGAAAGACTAGCTGCTGAGAAGATGAAGATCAGCAAGACAAAGTCTGATGAGCAGAAACAAATCACTGATCCCTCACAGAAGCAGAAAAGACCAAAGCAAAAAGGGATAGTGATCAGTGAAGTGAACTATACTGATATCAATAGACCAAGAACTAGGTCTCAAACTCAACCTGAGACTGATTCAAAGGACAAAGGAAAGAAACCTGTTGATGGAGTTCCTTCTGTGATGAAGAAATCTATTGTCAAGATAGCATCAGAGAATCCTTCTCAGAGGATGATAAAGCTAAGCAAGATTGCAAACATAATTACTGATGTATCTGATCAAATAGAAGAAGAAAAAGCTGGATTGACCAGAACAAGAAAGAATGAAGTCAAGCCAATCTCTGATATAACTTTAACCTCTGATAGTGCTCAAGTTAAATTTCCAGCAAAGGAAGAGAAGCCTGAGACTAAAGAAGCTAAGGCCTCATGGCTGAAGACAAAATCTGGGAAACCTCAAGACCAGAAAAAGAAGAGTCTCTTTGGAAGCCTTGGTACAAGTCTATACAAGGAAAGTTCAATGCTTACCAGGATCAGAACTCATGGAACCAGAGGAAAGGAAGCTCATGATACTACTGGTCTAGGGCACCGGAAGGAGAAGATAGAAACAAGCTCAGCAACCACTTTCAGAGATCCATATCCTTTGACTGAGAAGGTGGGAGAAACTGTTACTCAGAAGGACCTGGACGAAGTAGAATCAGTGCAGATTCTCATGGACACTCATGATGGTACTGGAGACAAGGAGAAAATTGCTATATTTCTGGAGTCTGGCAGAGTTTACAGAATCTCAAAAGCTGACCTATTGCTGAAATCTCTGAGGGACCTTGAACACTTTCATTACATGCTGGAAATCAAGAATGAAGCTACTTAGAGATGGTCTGATCTGATGAAGAGGACTATAAATGAGAAAAGAAGATTCTATGGGATAAAGTCTGATGAAGAATATATTCCAAAAATAGCTCAAGATGATGGTTCTGAAATATTTATGGAGAAGAATAGCTCTGTGATGGAGACTATTGCAAACACCAGAATCTTGGGTTATAAAAATGATGCAGACAGACCAAGGGTAATTCGGCTGGGAGATGCTATGGCAAGGAGCAAGGTAAATGCCTTGAGAGCAGCTATCTATCAAACTGGTTTGATACTGAAGAGCTCAGAAATGTTAAAGCCCAGATGATACAGACCTTGAGGCTGAAGGAAGAAAATCTGATAAATTAGTTTGTCAGAGAAAGTTATGGATATAGGTTGATATGATAGATAGTTCTGCTGGTTCTGTAAGTTGTAATTAATTTTGTAAATTAATTATCTTATGCATTTGTCCTTGATAGTTTTGACATCATCAGTATATATATATATAACTTGTTCATAGCAGCAATTCTTCCTAGCCCATAATCTTCCTAGCAGCAATTTATGTGCCCAAGGATCGATTCTTCCTAGCAGCAATTTATGTGCCCATGCTTCTAAAAGCACAAGCCCTCGAATTAAGCTTTCAAGGAGGGGTTGTCGAGACAAAATGTCTCAATATTTCTAACAAATGCACCATCCACATACAATTTCAAGCGCTGACCGTTCACTTTAAACTTGGTCCCTTCCTGTCCCATAATCTCAATAGCGCCATGAAATTTGACATCAGTCACAGTGAATGGTTCGGACCATCTAGACTTAAGCTTCCCAGGGAACAGTCGGAGCCTTGAATAAAATAATAACACCTTATCACCAACTTGAAAATCTCTTCGCTGGATCAATTTGTCATGCATTTTCTTCGTCCTCTCCTTGTAAAGTCAGAAATTGTCATGAGCATCAAAATGAAGGTCATATAATTCATTCATTTGAAGAAACCTGACTTCACCTGCGGCCTCCAAATCCATATTTAGCTCTTTTATCGCCCAAAAAGCACGATGTTCGAGCTCAACTGGTAAATGACATGCCTTACCATAGATTAAGCGATACAGAGTAGTGCCGATGGGAGTTTTGTAGGCTGTCTGATAAGCCCATAAAGCATTATCCAACTTCAAGGACCAATCCTTCCTAGATTTTGCAACAACTTTTTCCAAGATCCTTTTGATTTGACGATTCGAAACTTCAACTTGGCCACTTGTTTGAGGATGATAAGCTAGGCCAACCTTGTGAGTAACACCATATTTCCTGAGCAAAGTTTTAAATTGTCGGTGGCGAAAATGAGATCCACCATCACTAATTACGGTCCTTGGAACTAAAAACGTGGGAATATGATCTTCTTGAACAGCTTCATAACAACCTTAGAATCGTTGGTTGGTGAGGCAATAGCTTCAACCCACTTGGACACATAGTCAACTGCGACAAGAATATATCTATTTCCGCAAGAAGCTGGAAAAGGTCCCATAAAATCAACACCCGAAACATCAAAAATCTCAACTTCTAGAATCCCGGTTTATGGCATCTCTTGACTTCTAGAAATATTACCCATCCTCCGGCAGGCATCACAAGAAAGATAGAAAGTACGAGCATCTATGAATAGAGAAGGCCAGTAGAAACCAGATTGAAGTACCTTTGCAGCTGTCTTAGACCATGATGACCTCCACATGGAAGAGAATGACAATGTCGGAGAATGTCGTTTACTTCACCCTCAGGGACACATCTACGAAAGATACCATCTGCACACTTCCGATACAAGAAAGGGTCATCCCAAAAGTACTGTTTAGCATCGTAATAAAACCTCTTTCGTTGTTGATAAGTCAAATATGGAGGATGGGAGCCACTCACACAAAAATTTGCAAAGTCTGTATACCATGGGGTGCTTGTGGCAACAGCAAATAAGTGGTCATCAGGGAATGAATCATCAATCGGAATGTCAGGAGTAACATCAGATTTGAACCGCAACCGTGAAAGATGGTCCGCAACCACATTCTCATCACCCTTCTTATCTATGATTTCTATGTCATATTCTTGGAGTAATAGAATCCAACGAATAAGCCTTGGTTTTGCTTCCTTCTTGGCCAATAGATATTTCAACGCCGAATGATCAGTGTGAATAATGACTTTGGAACCGATGAGATAAGTTCGGAACTTATCGAGAGCATAAACAACAGCTAAGAGTTCCTTCTCGGTAGTAGCATAATTCACTTGACCTCCATCCAAGGTTTTACTTGCATAGTAAATTACGTGCAAAATCTTATCTTTCCGTTGACTGAGAACAGCTCCAATAGCATAATCACTCGCATCACACATGATCTCAAATGGAAGATTCCAGTCTGGAGGTTGTATGATTGGTGCACTTATCAAAGCCTGCTTAATCCTGTAAAAAGACTCCAAACAGGCATCAGTAAACTCAAATGTGGCATCCTTAAGCAATAATTGAGTGAGGGGTTTTGCAATTTTTGAAAAATCTTTAATAAAACATCGATAAAACCCCGCATGACCCAAGGAACTCCTAACTCCCTTGACATTAATAGGAGGAGGAAGTTTCTCAATCAACTCAATTTTTACTCTATCAACCTAGATGCCATGTTCAGAAATAAGATGACCAAGTACCACTCCTTCATTGACCATGAAGTGGCACTTTTCCCAATTTAGAACCAAATTGACCTCTTCACATCTTTTAAGAACTTTTGAAAGATTATGCAAACACACATCAAAATCAGAACCATAAACACTGAAATCATCCATATATACTTCCATAATAGATTCAATGAAATCAGAAAATATGGATGTCATGCAACGCTGGAAAGTAGCAGGTGCATTACACAGTCCAAAAGGCACCCTTTGGTATGCGAAAGTACCATATGGAAATGTGAAGGTAGTCTTTTCCTGATCATCAGGGTGTATAGGGATCTGGAAGAACCCTGAATACCCATCTAAATAACAAAAGAACTTATGTTTAGCAAGTCTTTCAAGCATTTGATCAATGAATGGGAGAGGGTAATAAACCTTTTTAGTGGTGGTGTTTAACCTGCGACAGTCAATACACATTCGCCAGTCTGTGATAACTCTAGTGGGAATCAATTCATCTTTATCATTCTTAATAACTGTGGTCCCTCCTTTTTTAGGAACTACTTGAACAGGATTCACCCATTTAGAATCAGAAATTGGGTAGATGATGCCCGCATCAAGTAGTTTTATCACCTCCTTTTTAACTACCTCTTGCATTTTAGGGTTCAAGCAACGTTGTCCCTGTATGCAAGGCTTATGATCATCATCAAGATTAATTCTATGTATGCAAAAGTCTGGGCTAATTCCCTTAAGATCATCAATACTATACCCAATAGCTTTCCTATGCATACGCAACACAACAAGCAGTTGAGAAATTTGATTATCATCAAGTTTAGAACTAACACTCGCAGGACAAGACTCATCATCATCAAGAAACACATACTCAAGACTAGATGGCAAAGGTTTTAACTCTAACTTTTTCACTTGAGGTTTATCATAAAGAGTTATAACATTTGTTACCTCACAGTTCCTCAAATTTGCCTTACCATCAAGCTCAAGAATCAGTGAATCAATTTCAGCATGTCCTTCTCCTTCGGAAGCTTCAAGCATAAGAACTGCTTCGAATGGATCATCTAGTAAAACCTGTGGTAGCTCATCTTGGACAATTGCATCAATGACATCTATCCTGCAACAAGTATTCTCAAGCATAGGGGACATAAGAGCAGATGTTAGCGTAAAAGTACTTTTATTATCCCCTACACTAAAAGTTAAAGTACCATTTTTAACATCAATAACAGCACCTGCAGTACAAAGAAATGGTCTACCCAAAATAATAGGAATTTGACTATCCTCTTCCATGTCCAAAACCACAAAGTCTACAGGAATGTAAAATTTTCCAACTATAACAGGCACATCCTCTAAAATACCCAAAGGATATTTTATAGAACGGTCTGCCATTTGCAATGTCATTTGTGTGCATTTGAGATCTCCCATGTTTAATTTTTGAAAAATTGAGAGAGGCATAACAGAGACGCTAGCGCCTAAGTCACATAAAGCTTTGTCAATAAACAATGCACCCACGTGACATGGAATCAAAAAACTTCTAGGATCTTTAAGTTTAGGTGGAGACTTATTTAGTAAAACAGCACTACACTCTTCGGTAAAAGCAACTATCTCCACATCACCAAAAGATCGTTTCTTTGTAAGAATATCCTTTAGAAATTTGAGTATGATGGAACTTGAGAAATTAAATCAGTGAAAGGAACTGTTACCTCAAGATTTCTGACAAGTTTCATAAACTTACCAAACAGTTGGTCTACCTTTGTCTTGTTCATCCTTCTAGGGAATGGCAGATTAGGCACAAAAGGTGGAGGAGCATTAACGGTCTTCTCGGTATCATCATTCTTGCTTCTTTCGGTTCCACCCTTGTTTGTCAAATCAACAGCTTCATTCACCTTATCATCATTGGAGCTTTCCTTTTCTTTCTCATTAATCACATCATCAACGGGCATTGGAGGACCATCATATGTGAGACCACTCCTCAAGGCAATAGCATTTATATTCTCCTTCGAATGAGTTGGTTGAGATGGTAAAAAACCAGGCTGCCTTGTAGTTGAAGAGCTGGCTAATTGTGCAATTTGAGTCTCCATCATCTTGTTGTGAGTCCTCAACTCTTTAATCTCCCTCATGTTGTCTTCTTGATTCTTTTGCATTTGAATCAATATCTTCATCACATCGCTTGTCTGATCAGGCTGTATAGCTTGACTACCTTGAGAATTATGTTGCTGATGGGGTTTCTGAAATCCAGGAGGATTCATAGGTCCCTGAGTAGGCCTGTACTGTTATTGCTGAGGATGCTGATATTGTTGTTGTTGATTGGGAGGAGGAAGAATTTGAGCACTGTTATTACTGTATGAGAAATTAGGATGATCTCACCACCCCAGATTGTAAGTGTTGGAGTACGGATTATATTGGTGCCTCTGCTGAAAAACATTTGCCTGCTCCATCTCATTACCAAGGTGGCCTTGAACACCACATACCTCACAAACTTGAATATTCACAGGAGCCACAGAAGATAGTGCATTAATACTCATAGATTGAGTATTAGAGGCTTGTGAAGTTTTCAACGAGTGAATCTCTTGTGTCAATGTTGCGAGTTGAGATGATAAAAGAAAATAAGCATCAAATTCTAGCTTGCCCCTTTTCTTAGGTGCTCTCGGGTTATTAAAGTGATTTGCAGCTAGATTTGCGAGAAAAACATAACCATCATCAACTCCTTTGTCTAGAAAAACACCACCTGCAGCATTATCTATTGTGCTCTTCGTTTCGGAGTCAAGACCATAATAGAAGCGCTTGAGAAGAAACCACTTCTCAAGACCATGATGTGGACAAGAGCGTTGAATATCTTTGAATCTGTCCCATGCATCCTTAAGAGTTTTATCATAGTCTTGTTTGAAAGTGGTCAACTTGTCAACCAATTCGTTAGTTTTGTTGGGAGGGAAATACTCGGTGAGAAAGGCTTGAGCAATTGCATCCCACTCGGTCATGTTGATACCATTCAACCAATCTGAGCTTTATCACGAAGAGAAAACCATAAACAACATAACTTTCACCTCATCTGCTGTGACTCCACGAAACTTGATAGTAGAGCAGAGTTGTTGAAATCTTTTCAGGTGAAGTGTGGGGTCTTCAGTTGGAAGACCAACAAACTGATTCTGTTGGATCATCGTGAGCAACGCCAGTTTGATCTCAAAGTTTGCTGCGTGAATATTTGGCATAACAAGGCCAGTATGCACACCACTCGGAGAGGGTTGCGAGTAGTTCTTCAATAATTTATTAGGAAGATCACCCATTTTAATCTTTTACCCTTGTTTCCTTTTCTTTCGTTGATCAAGATATTGCTGTAGAGTAGTGTCGAAATCAGGATCAAGAGTAGTTGATTCCACGTCTCCTGTTGACCTGGGCATGAACAACTAAAAAAGGAAAACAGTGAAAACAGCCTCAATTTGAACTAAAGCTCCAATGAGACAAAGGAAACAATCTAAATAATCAAACTAAAATCTATAGAAAACTAGCGCCTCCCCGGCAGCGGCGCCAAAAACTTGATGTGTAAATTTATATCTACCGCAAGTGCACGGTGCCTGTTGTAAACAGATACTAGCAAGTACGGGTCGAATCCATAGGGAGACAAGTTTCAAGAATCTTAATCTGACTATTGCAAATTGTTTCACAAGACAAGCGAATATTTAAGATTTTTTACTAACTAAATAATGCAATATAAAGATGATTTATATAAATTAGCTAAAGTCTAGGACAATTCAGGTTCACCATGCTTACACCAAAATAGCCATTCATATAATAATTCAACAAGTTATGTAATTAGAGCAATTGTTAATCTCTCTCGAGCATTAACACTCTTAGGAATCCATTGTTATTTTACACCAACTATAAGAAAGATTGTAGAAAGGGGGTTGAATACAATCTTTTACAAATTTAAAAGATTCAAGAACAAACACTTTAAAACAATAAAACAGAAAACACCAAGTATTAAAAATACGGGTGGATTGAATGATCCACCCGTGAGATTTTATATAGAAGAATCTGTGGATTGATTACAATTCGCACAGCTGCTGGTTCATCACTCAAAACAAGTTCTAACTTTCAGATTTTCTCTCAAGTAATTTGAACAAGTTCAACTGATGCTTCTAACTTAGTTATATACTCCAAGTTTTACAAAGCTTTTAGCTAGATTACAAAATGCACTCTAATCTAAGAACAATGTTGCACATCTTTGTCTTATGCATGCTTTCTGAGATGTCTTCATCTTTGACCATCATCTTGATTTGATCCAGATTGCATTGCATGAGATAAGAATGTTTCTGCTTCTTCTTTATTTTCCTAATCAGGCTTCCATGTCCATTTTAGTGTAATTCGATCCATGTGATTTTCGATCCATGTGATTTGTCAGACTTAAGCTCTAGTCACTTTATACTGCTCTTTGATTCATCAGTTGAAAGTTCTGGTTACTTTCAACTGCTCTTGACTTCATCAGTTGAATATTGCGCTAGGCTCATCAGTTGAACGAATTACAAACTTCATCAGTTGAATGTTGTTCCAGTCTCATCAGTTGAATTCCTTAGCATCATCAGTTGAATGCTTGGTTTTCATCAGTTGAAACATGATCCAGTCTTCATCAGTTGAATAGTTACATCTCATCAGTTGAATATCCTTCACTTAGATAAAATTACATGGCATTGGATATTTACAATTAGCCATCCTATTCTACCCATCCGTTGATAATTCCCAAAGACAAGAAATATAACAATTACAACTGAAATTTGATAAAGATACTAAGTAAGATATGTTACAAAATGTTTATGTTATCATCAAAAATTATTGATTCCTAACAATCTCCCCCAATTTATGACTGGAGAAGATGCAGACATAAATTCTACACTTGATGATAACAAAACATAAATAAAATAAAATGCAGAATTTAAATATAAGAGTTAGAAAAGTTTACAGATGATTATGCTCCTCTAGACTGAGCAGTTACTTGTTCCTAGAAGATCTTCTTCTTCTGGACTTAAGTTTTTCTTCAAAAATGTCAATCTGTTTCTGAAAAATCCTGTAGAACCATTCTTCATCACCGTCTTGCCTGTTGAGCTTGGATTGGAGAGTCTTCAGAGTATTCAAGCTAGCAACCTTGAGTTGATCTTTAGGTCTGAAAAATCTCCTAACACCATGACTGTCCCTAAACTCCATGATTGGAGTAGGTTCATGGTGAATTTTCTTTCCAGTGTAGGAAATTTTCAGCCTTCTTTGCAGACTAGCATCTGAGGACCATTACTTCCTGATTTCAAGGATTCTCTTTAATACCATTTGCTTTGCAGGTGGTGTAAATCCTCATGTCCTCTTCATGGAAGCATATATCTTTGTTAAATAACTGAATCCTTCAGAATTCAGAACTCTATGAAGAGGCCAGATGACATCACCCTTGCTTTTGTAAGAGAACACCAATCTTTCAGGAAGCTTCGAAGTTGCTTCTATTCCTCTCACTTCTTGAAGATCATCCAGCTCCAGCTCTAACTCAGAAATTTCTTCAATATTGGCAATGACAAGATAGTCATCTGGATTTTCAGGTTCTTTTGGAGGTTTAGGAGGGTTAGCCATTCTCTTAGCCACAGTCTTCACTTTCTTCTTAGGTTTTGGAGTTTCTTGAACAAGGAAGGCTGGGATTGGATTATCTTCAAGGTCAATTGGCTCTTCCTTTGGCATTATTGGCTCATCATGGAAGTTGACATCTGGATGTACCACTGTGGTGTCCTTGGTTGAAGAAGAAGTTTTTGAGATAGGAACAGATTCTTCGGGCACTTCTTCTCTTCTCTTGGCAGCCTCAGGCATCTTTGATCTAGACTTGAACCTCTTTTTCTTTGGAGAATGTTTAAGAGCCAATCTATTGTCACTTTGTAGATCAGCTGCCAACTCCTCTTCAAGTTCAATAGCATATCTTTCATCAACCTCTATTTCTTGATTTTTAAAGAGTTGAGATTCATACTCTTGTTTTTCACATTCTCTGGCCACCTCTTCAGCTTTTGCAAATGAATAATGAGGATGGCCAGTTCCAATAAATAAATCAATAACCACAACTGTTTGGAAATAGGATGGCCTTGAACTCATTCACAATTGATGGCTCGCCCTTTTCTTTCTTGGAAGGAATAACAATTTCAGGTGTGATCACCCTGAGAATTGTAGTTGTTGTGGGAAAAGAGGTTGGAACAGTGGTGGCTGCAGATGAAGATTGTGAGGTTGCAGAAGTTTTCTTTCCCAATAGAGCTATTCTCTTCTCAATAGAATCCAGAACTGCAAGTCTTTCAAGTCTTTTCTTTTCTTTCTCAGTATGGAAAGGAGGAGGAATTCTGCTTACCAACTCTGCAGGAGTAGGCAAGGGTTCTTTCTCCCCCTTTTTGTTAGCAGCAAGTGTAGTGGAAGGACTGGGAAGAGAAATGCCAGAGGCCAGAAGAAGATGTTGGAGAAGTCCAGTTTGCACTCTTTGGTGTTGGAGCATCTCTTCCATCCTAGAATTTAAAATGTGGACAATTTCTTCCAGAACCTCCACTTGCTTTTCCAACTGAACTTGCTTTTTCTCAGTTGCAGATATTGCAGACTTGACTTGAGCAGGAGTCTTCTCATCAATCTGTTTGGTCAGATCAGTTTTGACAGAAGTGATGAGAGAGTTGAGATGCTCTACCTCCTTCTGAAAGTGGAGAGATTGATACTTGTGTAGTTTAAGATTGTCCAGAGCCTGACTGGCAATAGTAGCTGAAATTGATGGAGAAGAAGATGAGCTCCCAGCTTGAGGTTGGAGAATGGTGGAGACTTGCCTTTGTAGCTCCATGCTAACTGCAGTTGCATTGGCAGACTGAATGGAGAGCCAAGATGGAAGAGAGACTGCAGGCTCTGCATCAAGAGAATTCTCAAGAGCTTCATTGAGGTCTTCATCACTATCATCATATTGGAATTCATCACCAGCATTGGCAGGCAAAGCTGAAAGTGCCTCCTTTGCTCTGAGCAGAGATGATGTGGTGTGAATAAGATTTAGACTCCTCTTAGCTGCTTGATTATCCAGTCTTGCAAAAGCTTCAATAGATGACATTCCATGAGTAAAAGTCTCAGGGTCTAGTGAAACACTATCCAATATGGATCTGTATTCTGCTTGATATTCTTATTCACCAAACCCTTCATTGACACCTGCATTTCTCTCATTTTCTCTCTGTTCTTGCATCAAGGGCTCCCCTTGGCTCACCACACTTCTTACCTCTCCCTCACTTACCCTTTGTAAAGGGCCACTCAACTCCTCTCCTTTTTCCTGGCTAGAAGAAATTTCCAGACTCTCCACTCCCTCTCCTTTTGCCAGCACCCAAGGCTGCCTCTCCACTCCAGTGCTCACATCACTCAATCCTAGTAGTGTTTGTGCTACCATGTGATCAACTGCTGTAGAAAGAGGTAAATTAATTGAAGTAACAGCAGTTGTCAACTGATGAGGGACATCAGTTGAAACATGAGTAGAGGAGGCATTCAACTGATGAAGGCTGTCAAGCACATCAGTTGAAGGACAAACACTATTCAACTGCTGAAGGAGATCAGTTGAAGATAATGAAGAAATAGGCTTTGAAGCTGTGACAGTTGAGTCTGTGGTGATTGATTTTGCATGTAAATCCACAGAGCACATTGTCACAGTAGAATAATTTTGATGAGATTGATCCAACAAATCATCAAAATGATGATGATCAATCCAGAATGGATGCCTGTGTGTGTGCAGAGTGCTTTACCTTCTCACCTTTGAGCTTCTTTCTCCCATAGGCTTTTATAGGTGAAGAAGTAGTGTCCCTCCCCCTCTTTTGTTGTGTCCCTGGATGGGGACTATTTTCAATAGTAACATCCTTTTGGGAGGATGCTACTAGGGATGTGCTAATTTCCTTATTAACATCTACAGTCTTTTGGGAGACTGCAGAGTGGCTAGGCTGGTTAGCACTCACCTCTCCATCCTTATCCTTAGGGCTTCTTTGATTTTCACCCTTTCCCTCCCCCTCACATCCTCCAATCACACTCCCCTCAGGTTTGTGCTTCTTGGATTTTACAACAGATGCCTTTTGGGAGGCAGCTGAGGTTGGTTTAGAAGATTTGGTTTTAGAGGGTTGTGCCAGTTGTGTGGACTGTTGATGGGCCTCTTCAACAGCCCTGATGGCAGAAAGCAAAGAAGGTGAGGGTTGAGAAAGAGTAGTAGGAAAGCCATGTACCTCCTTTTCTTTTCCAGGCTCCATGATTGGCAGGTAAGACACCTCCAAGGAGGGGTAAAGATTCATTCTTAAGAGGTCCTTGAAGACCCTCTTCTCCTGCACAAAACTTGGAAGCTTGGCTTCCTGGTTAGTGATGACCAGCTTATCATCAATATGATTAGCCAGCATCATAAGAAATCTAACATAGTGCATATTTCTAGGTCTATCTACCTTATCACCTAACTTCTCCCCAATTTCATGGATCATCAAAGTACCAAAATTATAATACTCATTAGTCAAAAACATGTAAAGCATTTGCAAAATCTGAGAGGTAACAGCATTAAAGTTACTAATTTTACCAGAAAAAGACTTAACAAATGCATCACATAAAAAGCTCCATTCTCTCCTCAAACCTCTCCTCTCAATCTTACCTAGAGCATCAGTTGGTAACACATAATTCATGGCATAAAGCATGTTAACTAACTGGATATCAGAAGGAAAGGTAGAAACAGTATTCTCAGGGATTCTAAAGCATGCATTCATAACATCACAGTTAATTTCATGAACATTATTTTTAAGAGCGAAAGAAATAATGTCATCCTCACTATTAAATTCAGCCGAGGTCCACATCTCTTCCACAACTTCATGATAGATAGTTGGACTTGAGAGCATGGCGTGAGACAGTTGGCTGGATTTGATGAACTCCATCATCCTATGATACTCCTTTTCCTCCACAGCCTTAGTGTCAACAAAGGAGGCAAAGTTGTTCTTCTCATAGATGAAGCCAGTTGGTGAGGAGTATTTCTTCATGGGCACCATTGCAGTTACAAGAAAGAGCTTGAAGAAAATAAGAACTTGTTTTTGCACACAGAGAGAGAGAGAGAGAGGGAGAGTTTGTGAATTCAAAAGAGTGAGATGAAAAGAAATGAAAATGAATTAAAACACTTAAATACTTTCTCAGAAAATTGCTGTGATTGGTTGAGAAATTATCGTTGAGACGAAATTACTCTTATTGAACTCTACAAAAATTACGCACACGATCGTGTGTATAAAGCCGGAGAGAGATAAAAGAAATTTCAACGGCTCAGATCTAATAATATTTTCAACGGATGAAATAAGCGCCTCTTTAAACTTCCTATTCAACTGATGATGATCAGTTGAAAGTGTTTTCAACTAGTGTCATTAGTTGAATGAAAAGCAAAACAAGAGGGTATTGTTTCAAACATCAGTTGAAACAATTTCACTAGTTCATCAGTTGAAATATTACAGACTTTATCCAGAATTATAACTAACTTAATTTTGATAAATCAAAATTAATTAAATTCTGGCTGCCAAATTACAGAAAAATTCACTATAAATTAGGAGAAATTTAACATACCTAATTTACTTACCAACCTTGTGAATGTGGATTCATCAAGAGGCTTTGTGAAAATATCTGCAATTTGTTCTTCACTAAGAACAAAATGCATTTCAACAGTACCAACCATCACATGTTCTCTTATGAAGTGGTATTTGATGTCAATATGCTTGGTTCTTGAGTGTTGTACTGGATTTTCAGTTATAGCAATAGCACTGGTGTTGTCACAAAATATTGGAATTTTTGAGAGATTTAAACCATAATCAAGTAATTGATTTCTCATCCACAATATTTGTGCACAACAGCTTCCAGCTGCAATGTATTCAGCCTCAGATGTAGAGGTTGATATAGAGTGTTGCTTTTTGCTAAACCAAGAAATCAGCCTATCTCCAAGAAATTGACATGTGCCTGTTGTACTTTTTCTATCAATTTTGCATCCTGCAAAATCAGCATCTGAATATCCAATTAGATCAAATCCAGAGTCTTTAGGGTACCAAATGCAAAGATTTGGTGTTCCCTTAAGATATATGAATATTCTTTTTATAGCAATAAGATGTGATTCTTTAGGATCAGATTGAAATCTAGCACAGAGGCATGTAGAGAACATAATATCTGGTCTACCAGCTATCAGATATAAAAGAGAGCCAACCATGCCTCTATAATTAGAGATGTCCACAGATTTCTCATTAGGACTCAACTCCAATTTAGTGGCAGTTGGCATAGGAGTCTTAGCTTCTTTGCAATCCATTAAATCAAACCTTTTAAGTAAATCATAGATATACTTAGTTTGATTTATGAATATACCTTCCTTTACTTGTTTAACTTGTAAACCAAGAAAGTAGGTGAGCTCTCCCATCATGCTCATTTCATACTGACTTTGCATTAAATTAGCAAACTTTTTGCAAAGTCTTTCATCTGTAGAACCAAAAATTATATCATCTACATAAATTTGAACCAGAATAAAGGCACCATTTACATTTCTGTAAAATAGTGTTTTATCCACAGTTCCTCTGGAAAAATGATTATCTAACAAGAATTGAGATAGAGTGTCATACCATGCCCTTGGTGCTTGCTTTAGTCCATAAAGTGCTTTTAATAAAAAGTAAACATACTCTGGAAATTCTGGATCTTCAAAACCAGGAGGCTGACTCACATATACCTCCTCTTCCAGTTCACCATTTAGAAAAGCACTTTTGACATCCATTTGATAACCTTTGAAGTTTGCATGAGCAGCATAGGCCAAGAAGATTCTTATGGCTTCCAATCTTGCAACTGGTGCAAATGTCTCATCAAAATCAATTCCTTCAGATTGAGAGTATCCTTTAGCCACAAGCCTTGCTTTGTTTCTGGTGACAACTCCATTCTCATCCATCTTGTTTCTGAATACCCACCTTGTGCCTACAATTGTTCTATTATTAGGCTTGGGTACCAGCTTCCATACATTGTTTCTCTCAAATTGATTAATTTCTTCTTGCATAGCAAGAACCCAATCAACATCTTTGAGAGCATCTTCTATGATTTTAAGTTCATCCTGTGAAAGGAATGCACTGTACAAACACTCATCTTGAGTGGCTCTTCTTGTTTGTACAGATGCATTTGCATCTCCAATAATTAACTCAAAAGGATGATCCCTTGTCCATTTTCTTTGAGGTGGAAGTGATTGCCTTGATGATGTAGCTTCACTGTTGAAATTCAGATTTCCATGTTGGAAAGCTCCTCCTAAATTTGACATCTCATTATTTCTAGATTGATTGAAATTTTGGGACATTCTTTCAACTGATGATTCTTGAGGTGTTTCAACTGATGCCTCCAAAGTAGTTTCAACTGATGCTTCAGTTGAGTTTCCAATTTCAGTTGTTTCTTGCACGAAGGTCTCATCAGTTGGAATATTAATTCCAGGATTAATTCCAGCATTCTGAACAGAGTCATCACAATCATCATCACTGTCATACAGATCACTTTCACCCTCATTCTCAAATCTGAGATTATCATGAAATCCTTCATCTGTCAATCCTTGGATCTTTTTATCATCAAAAACTACATGAATTGATTCCATAACAATGTTGGTTCTCAGATTGTATACTCTAAATGATTTTGCATTAGAATATCCAACAAAAATAGCTTCATCTGCTTTGGCTTCAAATTTTCCAAGATTTTCACTTTGATTTTTTAGAACATAACACTTGCACCCAAATACATGAAGAAAGTGTGGGAAAAATCGGACCTTGGCCCTGCGTTTTATGATACTAATTGAAAGTTTGAACAGAATATTAACCTTAATCGCTACGGTGCAAGCGATTCAAATCCACGTCTTCTACTGTATTCCTTGATTCTCCTTGGACGAAGTGTGGCCTTCGATCTCCCAAGGTGTGCCTCTCCTTAAAGCTCTGAAAACCCAAAACCCTAGCTGTCTCCTTGAGAAAAACGTCTGCCTCTCTCAAACTCTAGGATGAATTCGTTTTGGTGTGTCTTTTAGCTTTAGGAGAACGAGAATATATATAGGCTACAGTAGGGATCATGGAACATTAGGTCAGGCCTTCCAATGACATTCCGGGCCAGGCCCAATGTCATTAAATATTAATTCAATCCACTAAAGAATTAATATTTGCACTACCTTTCCTAATTCCGTAAATTAATTATTTAATTCGGCTCCCATATTAATTGCTTATAAATTCCCCATGTTTAAGATATCGCATGTCCATTAATTAAATTAATTTCTGACAATTAATTTAATCAATATCTTTTATACTTGATCATCCACTCAACCTTATAATTATGCAAGAACAAATCTACCTGCAGGACTAAAGCATAATTATCTTTATGAGCTTTCAAGAGGACATCATCATCCGAATATATTTTTCGGACACGGTTTCCTTCTACAGTCAATATCCCACTATGTATATAATTTCATTGCCTAATACATAAATACGTAATTTAAAATAAATTACTTAACTTATGAGTCAAGGCATGTGCATTAAATACAAGTGTCAATCACTATATCCGGATTAAGAACTTAAGCATTAATAACATCATAGAATCTTAGTTCTTTATTGTTAGAATTAAAGAAACAATTATTCTACTATTTTGATCCCGTTCAATATACACAAAGTATATAGGTATTATTCAATAGTCAAGATAAACTATTTCCAAATAATACTTCAGCTGTTCCAATGGTTTGTCTAACACCACCTCGACTGTGAACCTTTATTATATTATATAAGGAACTCGACAATCTAATCTTCTACTATCCCATTGGATACTAGATTGTCTACAATATATAATATACAAACAATGTGAAAGCATGCATTCAAGATTCTCAAATAATTGTTATATACTTCAAACGAATATTTCAGTATAGCCCTAACAATCTCCCACTTATACTCAAGATATTCTTTGAGTATATCAGTGTCTATTACAAGCAATCCACTACCAACTACAATAACTATGTGACCAAGTATCTGACTCCTATCGCTTCCACGTGCTCCTGAAAAGCCTTAGCTGGTAAGCTCTTCGTGAAAGGATCTGCCCGGTTATCCTTTGATGCTATGTCAGCCACAATGATATCTCCTCGCTTAACGAACTGTCGTATGAGGTGATACTTACGCTCTATGTGTTTCGCTGCCTTATGGGCCCGTGGTTCCTTCGTATTCGCCACAGCACCAGTGTTATCACAATAAATCGTGATTTGCTGTGGCAGATTAGGAACCACATCCAAATCCAGCAGGAAGTTTCGGAACCATATAGCCTCTTTGGCTGCCTCAGAGGCTGCCACATATTCGGCTTCCATGGTTGAGTCTACGATGCATTTCTGCTTCACACTCCTCCATATTACGGCTCCACCTCCCAAAGTAAAAACACATCCTGAGGTGGACTTTCTCTTATCCTTATCTGTTTGGAAATCCGAATCGGTATATCCCAGAGGCATTAAATCATAGGGCTTGTAAACCAGCAGATACTCCTTAGTCCTTTGCAGGTACTTGAGTATTGCTTTTACAACACTCCAATGTTCTTGTCCTGGGTTTGACTGGTATCTGCTAACCATGCCCACGGCAAAGCAGATATCAGGCCTCGTACATAACATTGCATACATTAGGCTCCCACATGCCGAAGCATAAGGAACTGTCTTCATGTTCTCTATCTCTTTAGGTGTCGAAGGACACTGCCTCTTTGATAGAGTAACTCCATGTCTGAAGGGTAAATTACCCTTCTTGGAGTCTTGCATGTTAAAACGAGCTAATACGTCATCTATGTAGAGCTCCTAAGATAAAGCCAACATCCTTTTCTTGCGATCCCTTATAAGTTTGATCCCAAGGATGTATGCTGCTTCACCTAAGTCCTTCATTTCAAATTGTTTGAACAGCCATGCCTTTATTGAAGACAACATCTTAACATTGTTTCCAATGAGTAAAATGTCATCAACATAAAGCACTAGAAAAACCACTGCATTTTTCTCACATCTCTTATACACGCATGATTCGCTTGGACATTGATCAAATCCATACGACTGGACTACCTGATCAAAGCGAATGTTCCAATACCTAGAAGCTTGTTTAAGTCCATAAATAGACCTCTTCAGCTTACATACAAGATGCTCTTAGCCTTCTTTAATGAATCCCTCTGGTTGCTACATATAGATGGTTTCCTCAAGATTTCCATTAAGGAAAGCTGTCTTGACATCCATTTGCCAAATCTCATAATCGAGATGAGCTGCTATAGATAAAAGAATACGGATTGACTTAAGCATGACTACTGGAGAAAAGGTTTCCTCATAATCGATACCTTCTTTCTGAGTATACCCTTTCGCAACAAGTCTTGATTTCCAGACTTTCACCCTTTTGTCTGATCCCCTCTTTTTCTTGTAGACCCACTTACATTTAATAGGTTTTACACCTTTGGGTGGTTCCATGAGCTCCCAGACCTGATTAGAATAAATTGATTCCATCTCAGAATCCATTGTCTTTTGCCAAAGACTTGCATCTTTGTCTTGTATTGCCTCTTCGTATGTCCGGGGATCATCATCATGTTCACCAGAGACCAAGTCCGAAGACTCTCCCAAAAACATGAATCTGTCGGGCTGTCGAACAACCCTCCCACTACGACGAGGAACTGGTGCGGTATTAGTGACCGGTTGCACAGTCTGCTGTGGTTGTTCTACTTGTACTACAGGTTCATTATTTGTCCCTCCCACTAGTTCTTCTAAAACGATACTACTCTTGGGTTTGTGATTCATTATATAGTCTTCCTCTAAGAATCTTGCATTGGTGCGAACAGTGACATCCCGATCCTTAGGACTATAAAATAAATAACCTTTTGTTCCCATGGGGTAGCCTACAAACAGCTTTACTTCTATACGAGATTCTAGCTTAGTCGCGTTCTTGTTCAGCACATGTGCTGGACAACCCCATATCCGAATGTGTCTCAGACTCGGTTTGTCCCCGGTCCACAATTCTAAAGGGGTTTTAGGAACCGACTTAGAAGGTACTAAGTTCAGAAGATAAGCTGTTTTCTCTAAGTCATGTCCCCAGAATGACTTGGGTAAATCCGAATAACTCATCATCGATCTAACACTCTCTAAAAGAGTCTGGTTCCTTCTCTCTGCTACACCGTTCTGCTGGGGTGTGCCTGGTGCAGACAACTGGGATTCTATCCCATTCTCTGATAAATATTCCCCGAATTCCCCAAGCAAGTATTCGCCACCACGATCAGATCGTAGTGACTTGATACTTTTATTATGTCGCTTCTCCGTTTTAGCTTTGTACTCTTTGAATTTCTCGAAGCACTCAGACTTACGGCGCAACAAATAAACGTACCCATATCTAGAATAATCGTCAATAAAAGTGACGAAATACTCATAACCACCTCTTGCTTGGATATTCATAGGTCCACATAAATCAGAGTGAACCAATCCTAACACTTCTTTGGCTCTATTCCCCTTTGCCTTGAAAGGCCTAGTGGTCATTTTACCTTCCAAGCAGGATTCACAAACTGGAAATGGCTCCACTGCCAATGAGCCTAAAGGCCCATCTACTACCAGTCTTTGAATCCTCCTCAAGTTAATATGACCTAATCTCAAGTGCCAAAGATATGTTTGGTTCAAACTAGAAGGTTCCTTTCTTTTGTTAGAGGTAGAAGATGTGTTGTTCAATACCCTATGTTGTAGTTGCAGTGCGGGTTGACTAGGATTAATTATATACAAATTGTCTTGCAATGTACCAGAACATATAATCTGTTTATTCATCATAATAGAAACATTACGATCCAAACAAACATTATAACCATCCATAGCAAGTTTAGAAACCGAAATAAAATTCCTTCTAAAAGAAAGTACATAAAGACAATTGTTCAAAACCAAAATCCTATCAGAACCAAAAGATAAATGAATAACTCCTACTACAACTACTGCTACTTTCATAGCATCTCCCATTAACACGTAGATCTCACCATCTCTAAGCATTCAAGATTGCTGGAACCCCTGCATAGAGTTACAAACATGATCAGTGGCTCCAGTATCTACACACCAAGTGCTCGTAGATATAGCCGCTACAAATGTTTCTGTAACTAGAGAAACAGACATACCAGTATCGTTTGTCTTCTTAGGAAGAGGACAATCCTTTTTCCAGTGACCCGACTGCTTGCACCGGTAGCACTTCCCCTTAGGCTTTTTCACACCACCTTGAACTCCCACTGCCTTCACAGCTTTCTGTGTCTGAGCCTTTTTCTTCTTCTTTTTGCCTTTCGGCTTAGAGGAAGAACCTTTCTCAGCCACATTCACCTCAACACTCTCGTGAAATAATCCTTCAGCTGCCTGAAGTTCTGTCAGCAGTTCCGCAAGACTATACTGACTCTTGTTCATGTTGTAATTCAAGAGGAACTACTCAAAACTCTTGGGCAAGCTCATAAGGATAATGTCAATCTGGGTTTCCCCGTCAAGCTCAGCACCAAGGATCTCTATCTCATTCAGATGTGACATCATCTTGAGAACATGATCCCTTACAGGTGTACCTTCGGCCATCTGAGTGTTCATTAAAGCCTTCATGGCTACTTGCCTAGCAGCCCTATTCTGATCTCCAAAGAGTTCCTTGAGATTAAAGAGCATATCCGAAGCAGTGGCCATAGCTTGATGCTGATGTTGCAAAACACCCGACATTGCTGCCAGAATGTAACATCGCGACATCTCATCAGCCTTTATCCACCGCTTATAATACTCTTTCTCCTCATCAGAAGCATCAGCAGTGGGCTGCTCAGGCTTGGGTTCATAAGTGCAAAACTTGTACTCCTCAGCAGTCAACACAATGTCCAAATTACGTTTCCATTGAATATAGTTAGGTCCGGTAAGTTTGTTATCTTTAAGTATGGTGAACAGTGGATTAAAGCCCATTTTATCTTGAGAATTGTTATATGCAAAATTATAAAGATTAATTAAATGGGCCGGGCCCACAGAAGAAAGTCCACTTGGGCCAGGAAAGTCAAGATCGACTCAATTTCGAGGTGGCTCTGTGAAAACACAGGGCGCGCCCTATCTTTGGGCGCGCCCACTTGCCAAAGAAAGTTCGTTCAATTATAATACAGAAGGGCATCAGGAGATACTTCTTATTTAGGGGGACGCCCTTGAGCATAAGTGGATCCTACTGTTGAAATAATGAAGACCCTACCTTGTAGTCTAAGGGGTTGTCCTCCTTGGGAGGTAGAGGATAAAGGGAAGACACACCTAGAGAGGTCCTATCTCTGTAGTCTGGCGGGTTGTCCCTGTCGGGGAGTAGGATAGTGTCCATGCATTTGGGGTAAGCTCTAGGGCTAGGCCTCATCGTATTGGGCCCCTTTCAGGAGGAAGATTCTAGAAGGGGAGGCCCAGCCCACATGGGTCTCTTAGGAGAAAGAACTACGTGCCGGCTTGATCCCCTATAAATAGGGGTACGTAGGCAGATTGTAGGCATCGATCATGCTTGAGAGCTATTCCAGTTAGCAATCTCGAACCCTTTGCTTACAATTGCAGCCGCCTCCATAACAAACAACCAACCACTTCCTACATTCTCGCCAACAAGAATCTTGATCCACGCCGTGAACCTCATCTTTGTTAACCTACCAGTTTTCTCTGTTAACAAATTGGCGCTAGAAGGAGGGCTAGTTCAAGATTTTCCATCAAGGAGAAAGATGTCGAATCACGGCGAGACAACGCCCGGCGGGAACCAACCCCCAATCCTAGATTGGGGATAGGCAATAACACTCCCATCGACAACACACCGGTCGGGAACACTCCCCAGGATAGGGCGATCATCATAACAGATGGGGAGCCTGTCGTCATGAGACACCCCATCTCCAACTCGCCGCCGGTCTTCATAAGCAACGAGGAGTTACTTAAGGAGTTGCATTACTTGAGAAACGAAGCGAGAGAACAGCAAGCGCTCAGAGAGCGAGTCGATCAACTTGGGTCTCTTGTTCCCGGAACACATCGTTCCGGGAAGCAGCCCTTGGAAGAAGAGAGTCAGTCCTGCCATCGTGATGATAGAAGGCCTGTGATTGTTCCGCGGAAATTATTCGCGTCAGGCGGTCAGACTACCGTCGGAGGAGAGGGTGCCAGAGACGGAGGGAGACCCCCACAAGATAGGCGAGCGACCGCACACCTAGAGGAGGTTAGTCGAGATGTCAATGCTCTGGCGGAAAGATACAGAGGAAGAGTCAGTAGGGCGGATCTGTTAGCCCTGATCAAGGATCTTGAAAGCAGACCCGAATATGCGAGTGCCAGGTCAAGAACGGCAGGCACGGGTCGAGATGGACATAGGAGGGAGATTCCACATGGTCCAGACTCAAGAAGCTATGACAGATCCACGGAGCAAGAACCCCGTGGCGCAGATGGAAGAACAGAACGAGACCCAATTGTGCTTGAGGGACGGCGGAGTCATGGGGGAACGCGCGAGCATGCGACGTCTCCGGGCAAAGGAACGACTCAGCAACAGGTTCCTTTCTCATCTCCTCTTTTAAATTCTTATAATGGTTGTATTGTATTGCATTATAGTGGTAATACAGGTAGTAACGTATGGTCAGACAAATCTTGATCAGACCACGGCCGATCCTCATATTCAAGCCTCGTCTCAGGCCCATGCGCCCCCATCCGCTCAGACTCATGCCAATCAATCCAATCCTCTCGCCACAGCAAATGATCTCATGGCCACCGGAATGCAACCATCAATGAGTCCACCACAGCCAAATGTTCAGACCATATTCCAGGCATTGGAGCTATTGATGTCAACAGCCTTAGGAAGCTTCTGGCACATTTTGATGGAGGCCAGACATCTCTCTCAAGCCAAGCCCTATCACCATTCTCTGCCGAAGTGATAGAGGCCCCACTGCCAGCCAACTACAGAAACACCACGTTTGATCTAAAGTTTCATGGCAATTCAGATGCTGTCGAATTTCTTGGAAGGTTCAATGTTGAGATGGGTGTCTACCAGATACCAGATCTTCTTAGATGTAGACTCCTCGCTGCTACGTTCAGGGACAGCGCCTATCAGTGGTTTCTGAAGTTGGAACCAGCGTCCATCACTTCTTGGATAAACATGCAGACTATGTTCTTGACCCAGTTCCAGGCGACCGTCAAGTATGCTCCCCCAGTAACCACTTTGGCAAACATCAAACAGAAGGAGAAAGAGACTCTTCATGCTTACTTCAAACGTTTCAATGCCGAATCATCTAATGTTCGGGGGGCGACTGATGAGACACTGAAAAGTTTCTTGGTGGCTTGGCTTCGAGTAGGAACCGACTTTTGGAAGCACTTACAAGGCAATGATCCCAAGTCCTTGGCAGATCTTTATGCAAGGGCTGAGGCATACAAGAATGTTGAACAGTCATTAGCCGAAAGCAGGAAGAATGAGAGGAGCCCCAATAAGGCCCGGCCAAAGAGAAGAGACCGGTCTCCAAGTCCAGAGCAAAGAGGGAGGCGACGCAGCCCCAATCGGGTCAACACCACTTACAGAAGGAACTACACGCCTCCCCGGGATTACGAAGAAAGAGGAGATTGCTGGACACCACTAGCCGCGCCAATTGAACACATCTTCGAGGTCAATCGTGACAAAGGACTTTTCCGCAGGCCGGCACCTTTGAATTCTTGGCAAGCCAAGAACAAAGACAAGTACTGTGAATACCATGAATCAACTGGGCTTGACACCCATGAGTGTAGACAGTTGAAAGAAGAAATCGAGTCACTAATCAAAGAGGGTCATCTTAACGAGTGGATAGTCCGTGAAGCCCGATCTCGACGGGATAATCGAGCCAAGGACAAAAGGGGACTTTGCCACACCGGTGAGCAGGGGGGAAGCAAGAAGATATCCAGTTCGTTAAAGAAGGAAGCATCCATGTCATCTTCGGTGGACCACATTTGGCTGGTGATGGAACTAGAGCTATGGAGAGATACGCTAAGGAGGCTAAAGGTAGGCCCCTTACTAATGTCCACAATTTGTCATCTAGGCCTCCTAAAGTCTTTAACGGAGAAGCTGTTGATATAAATTTTTCAGAAGAAGATGCAAGATGGGTCCACCACCCGCACAATGACGCACTGGTGATTGCTCTTCGCATTGGTCCAATGAATGTTCACCGAGTACATGTTGACAACGGAAGCTCGGTCAACATTCTCTATTATAGCACCTACCAGAAGCTTGGTCTTCCTGACAAGGATATGAAGGTTGAGGATGTGTATCTATGGATTTGGAGGGGAGGCTGTAAAGGTAAAGGGAACAATCCGGCTCCTAGTAACTCTAGGAGAAGGAACATGTTCGGCCACCCAGGTTATGGATTTTATGATTGTGGATCACGACTCATCACACAACGCTATTGTTGGGCGACCACTACTGAAAGAGATGAGAGTGGTCACATCAATATATCACTTGTCTATGAAATTCCCGACACCTGGAGGAATTGGAGTTGTGAGAGGGTGCCAGTATGACTCCAGGGAATGTTATCTTCAATCTCTCAGAGGGTTCAAGAAGAATAGATCATTGAAAGAGCCCGCTGGAGTAAACGACAATGGGGTCGTCAACATGACTTACATCGTTCAGTTCCCTGATAAAGAGGATAATGTTAAGCGAATAAAAGGGAAAAAAGTAATGGAGGAAGACTCGGATACGGAGCTTAAGCCTTGCTCTATATGGGAAAAAGGGGAGACGTCCGTAACTAAGGAGGGATCTGATCTAGACCCGCGACTACCCTTGGAGTTGGCCAAGACTGGCCCAGCTGAAGATACAATCGAGATCCAGGTTGGAAAAGCTAGTGAAGCCAAGGCACTAAGGATAGGTACCAAGCTGAAAGGAGAATTGAAGGTGAATCTTATACGGTTCTTAAGGAGCAACTCGGATGTTTTTGCTTGGTGCCATGCAGACATGATAGGAATTGATCCGGAAGTAATGAGTCATCACCTGAATATTGATCCCACTAAGAAAGGGGTCAGGCAGAAGAGAAGGGCTGTTAGTGGTGAGAGGGCCCAAGCATTGAAAGAAGAAGTCGATCGTTTGTTGGGCGCTAAGCTGATCAAAGAATCCTTCTACCCGACATGGCTGGCCAATCCGGTCCTTGTTAACAAGCCTAATGGGAAATGGAGGACTTGTGTCGATTTCACTGATTTAAACAAAGCATGCCCGAAGGATAGTTTCCCCCTTCCAGGATAGATCAGTTGGTAGATGCCATCGCCGGACACGCCTTACTAAGCTTTTTGGATGCATATTCAGGCTACAACCAGATACCCATGTACGAACCATATCAAGAACATACTTCTTTTATAACCGATAGGGGGTTGTACTGTTATATAGGGATGCCATTTGGGTTGATCAACGCCGGGGCAACTTATCAGCGACTGGTGAACATGATGTTCAAAGATCAGATCGGTAAGACTATGGAGGTTTATGTGGATGATATGTTGGTCAAATCCAAGGAGGCGCAAGATCACATTCAGCACTTGGCTGAAATGTTTGACATACTCAGGAAGTATCGAATGAAGCTGAATCCCCAGAAGTGTGTATTTGGAGTTAAATCTGGTAAATTCTTGGGGTTCATGGTAAACCATCGAGGGATCGAAGCTAACCCTGCAAAGATCAAGGCACTACTCGATATGAAGTCTCCTCAGAATGTTAGGCAGGTTCAGAGCCTTACAGGAAGGATAGCAGCATTAAATAGATTCGTGTCCAAATCCTCGGATAGATGCAAGGAGTTCTTTAAAGCCATCAAGGATGCAGGGAAGACGTTCGTATGGACGGACAAATGTGAGGAGGCCTTCCAAAGGATAAAGGAACAGTTAGGAAAGCCACGTCTCTTGGCCAAGCCAGTAGAAGGAGAAACATTAATCTTGTACTTGGCCGTTTCAAGACATTCCATTAGTGTTGTCCTTGTGAAGGAAGAAAAGGATGTTCAATTCCCAGTATATTATGTTAGCAAAAGGCTACAAGATGCTGAAACAAGATACACTAGCATGGAAAAGTTGGTATACTCTTTGGTCTTAGCAGCAAGGAAACTTCGTCCATACTTTCAGGCACATAAGATTGAGGTAAGAACTTCTTACCCTCTCCGTCAGATTATGCATAAGCCAGAAGCAACGGGAAGATTGATGAAGTGGGCGGTAGAGCTAGGACAGTTTGATTTGGAGTATAAGCCTAGGGCTACTATCAAGGGTCAAGCTCTGGCTGATTTCTTGCTAGAATTTGAAGATGATACTCAAGAATGGGCAATAGTGCCGTATAGTCCCAACGTTGAGCCCATCAACGGTCTTTTGGTGGAAGATGACACATGGTGGAACTTTCATGTCGATGGAGCTGTCAATTCTGACGGAGCTGGAGTTGGGATAGTTTTGGTTAGTCCCGGGGGGTGTAGGTTGTTAAGTGTCATCCACCTAGGGTTCCCCGCAACCAATAATGATGCAGAATATGAAGCTTTGATCAATGGTCTATCCCTATCCATGGAAATGAAGGCTAGAAACCTTATTGTGTACAGTGACTCGATGTTGGTGGTCCACCAAGTAAATGGGGGGTTCTTAGCTCGAGGTTGGAGGACGAACTTATACATGACCCACACGCAAGAGTTGATGAAGAAGTTCAAGGAGGTACATTCGGAAAAGGTTCCTCGTGAGAAAAATGAAGGTGCTGATGCATTGGCCAAGGCCAGTTCTAGAAGGGACACCAAGTTCTTAGGAACTATCCAATTCTGTGTTCAGGAGAAGCCATGTGTGTCAGAAGCACAGAAGGTTACCCGATTCAGAGAAGATCTGATGGAAGTAGAGGATGAAGTTGTGGATACTTGGATGACCCCTATACTTAAGTTCATCCAGGAGGGTTAGCTCCCGGAAAGTGTAAAGGAAGCCAGAAGTCTCAGATACAAAGCAGCAAGATTTGTCATATATGATGGTGTCTTGTACAAGAGAGGGTTCAACCAGCCGTTGCTGAAGTGCATTGCAGGGGACGATTGCAACTACATCTTGAGGGAAGTACATGAAGGAATATGTGGCAATCACTCGGGGGGAGTTCACTTGCTTTAAAGATCCTTAGGCAAGGATACTACCGGCCGACTATGAGGAGTGAAGCAAGCAAGTTCGTGCAAGCGTGTGACAAGTGCCAGCGATTTGCCACATATTCATCTCGTCCTGCAGCAAGTCTGACTCCGTTACTCAGCCCATGGCCATTCGCTTTGTGAGGGATAGATCTCATTGGAGAGCTTCCAAAGGCCAAAGGAGGAGTCAGGTATGCAGTAGTAGCAGTTGATTACTTTACAAAATGGGCCGAGGCCGCACCTCTAGCAACCATTACTGCTAAGAAGATAACAAGCTTTGTATTCAATTCAATCGTGTGCAGATTTGGTATCCCGTACAAATTGATATCTGACAATGGGAAGCAGTTTGACAGCAAAGAGTTGAAGAAGTTGTGTGATGACCTGAATTTAAGGAGAAACTTTGCAGCCGTGTACCATCCACAAAGCAATGGACAGACTGAAGCAGTCAACAAAATCATCAAACACACGCTGAAGGCCAAGTTGGAAGAAAAGAAAGGAGATTGGCCGGAGGAGCTTCCAATGGTACTATGGTCATACAACACTACGCCAAGGACAACTACTAAGGAGTCGCCATTCATGTTGACCTATGGCTGTGAGGCAATGGTTCCAGTATAGGTCGGAGCAGGTTCCTTCAGGAGAGACCACTTCCAGGAGGAGGCTAATGAGGTCAATCAGAGGCTGCATCTAGATATGATGGAAGAAGTCAGGAGGGAGTCGCAAGTTAGGTTGGCGGCATATCAACAAAGGACAGCCCGATTCTATAACAGTTGAGTCAAGCCCAGACCGTTCAAAGTGGGGGACTTGGTACTGCGCGAGATGATGCCAGGGATGAAAGTGCCAGGCCATGGAGTGTTTGGGGCAAATTGGGAAGGGGCCTACCGCATTCGAGCTGAGATCTTTGGAGGAGCATATTACTTAGATAACATGCAAGGTGAGCCCATTTCCAAAGCATGGAATGCTGAGCATTTGAAGAGGTACTATCAGTAGAGGCAACATGAATCTGCCAGTAGGTCTATCATGTAGTCGTTAAAGCACGGTAGAGCATTTTTTCTAATCTTTTCTTGAATGACAATGGCAGACCTCTTTAGTTGATCTTACTACTTGCAAAGAAAGGGCGCGCCCAACCTTAAGGCGCGCCGAATCGCTAATCTGGCAACGTACTGCCTCAGGGAAAATAATTTCTCTTAAAAAGGTTTTCATCTAAAAACATGTTACAAGAAGTATAATTCAGCAAGAAGGTTAAAAGTTTAAAGGAATATCTAGCAAGTCTACCCCTTCAGACTGATAGAGACAGGGCGCTCCTCATCATCTGGCGCGCCATGTTTTCTCCTGTTCGCATTTTGGAAACAAAGTATTGAGGAAGAATCTCACACGGTACAGCTTCTCTGTAAAAGAAGGCGTCTACAAAGAAGGATAAAAGTAACAAATAGTAAAAGATCAGATAAAGAATAAACATTCAATCAGCCCCCGCGTTATAGGAAAGGGCGCGCCAAATAAAGTGTACATACAAAGCCAAACAATAGAGTAACATATAAATCACAAGAAAGCATTTAACAGAATAATTCATAAATAACAAAAACATCAAAAGGAAATGTGGCGCGCCATATGTCCTAAGAATATCAAAAGCAACAAGTTAGACGGCTTGCAGGGTTACGGGGACCCGCACCCTGATAAGTATTCATACGAATTGTCATATATAAGGACATAAATTTAAACTTGATCTTGGGAAGAGTCCAGGTTTCCAGGCTGGGACGAAGAGATGGTAGTTTCTTGAGGAATATCGCCATGAGTTAACTGCGGGAGAGGATCTGTGACATTGACATTGGGCGAGCCATCTTCGGTCTGGCGCGCCTCATCCTGAGTAATCCTTTGACGAGATGATTGTTGGAGGAACTTGTTAGCAGAAATAGCCGCGACCTCTAGCTCAATCTCCATCCTTTTCTCCTCAATAGCTTTAGCTTCTTCAATCCTGAATTCCTCAATCCAATTCTTGGTAGCCGGAATGAACTTTCCCCAGTCGTATTCCGGGTCCACAGCTAAGAAACCGGTGACAAAACTTCTGAAACCATTAGCAAAAGAGGTTTTACTGGACGCGCCAAGTTGAGTTTAGAGATCTTCAACTTGTTTCTCCAAATCGACAACCCGTTCGCTGGACGCAGTCAAATACTGGGCTGTTTTGTTCAGATCGATTCTAAGGTTATCAGCCTCAGTCCTCAACTTGGGAATGTCCCTCTCAGCTTTAGACTTAACCTCCTCCAACCTCGCCCTGTCTTTCTCAGAGGTGTCCAGCTGCTGTTTTAACTTTTTCTTATCTTCATTAGTCGCGTCCAAGCTAACGCTTAACTTTTCAGTATCAGTTGGGTTACAGGTAAGATGAAAGAAAAGCTCCACTGCGGCGCGCCTACAAGCATCGGCCGCCTGTTCTCCGTTCCTTTTGTTCCACAAATCCCAGTGCCTCGGTTCAATATAACCAGCAGCTACTTTCCCAAACCAATCACCAGCTGGAGTGACAGGAGCCTTGTAAGGAAATGGTGCAGAGGTCTCCAAGGATTTTTGTTTCTTGGATGCCTGGAGAATCACGTCCTTGGGTTTCCTTTTTTCATGATCTTTCTTCTTAGGAGAGGGCTGTTTAGGGATAGATTGGCTGATCGACACTTTGTTTAGCTGCTTGGAAATGGGCGCGCCCTAATTCTGGGCGCGCCCGGTGTTAACTCCGAAACCAGCAGGAAGAGACATGTCTGAAACATATGGAAAACAATGATATTAACAACAGGCAGTTTAAAACAAAGATATACATAAAGCATAAGGAGTTATTTGTACAGAACAATAATCAACGAACACAGGTAATAGATATGCATGTAAGGATGTAACCAGGACGAGGCGCGCCCTCGGAAGAATCAGAAGAATCTTCCTCCTCTGCAGGGACCTCAACTTACTCTACCTCTTTACTCTTCCTTTTAATTGGGCGACCTCCATAAAAATCTTGATAAGGACATATGTCCCCGACTGCCTCACTCAAGAATCCGTACTCCTTCAAGCGTTCTGTAGTAACTAAATGGTTAATGATTTTGGCTTCGTAAGGGAAATTGATGATGTTCTCTGCGCGTCTCTTGGCGCGCCCAGATAAAGAAGGTTGTTTCCTTTCGACTAGGAAGAAGAAGGAAAGAAAACGTTTAAGTATATTATGATTAAAAAAAAAGGGGGGAAGAGAATGAAAAATATTAACAAGAGGCGCGCCTAAAGAAATCTTACTGGGCGAGGTATTGAATTGAGTCCTGATTCGTTCCTCTGGCCAAGCATAGAAGAATGGCTCTTTCCATTTCTTTTCATTACTGGTCTTGCCCTCAGACCAACCAGTAGAGTTATGGGACCTTCGCACTACCAAATAAAAATAACCAAGACTGGACGCGCCTAATCTGAAGAAATAACTCAAATCTTCCATTGTGGGCGCGCGTTGGTTATGATCCCAATGTAGCATATACAGAGCAATATCAAGTTTCCAACAATTAGGTGAAAGTTGGATTGGAGCGATATCAAACCATTCAAGAATTGACCTAAAGTAAGGATGCAAGGGAGGACCAATACCCAATTTGACCAACTTAGGGGTAAGAACCATCCTGGGGATCCGTAATCTAGGATTGTAGTCAAATATATGGGGTCTCATCCAGGGGTGAGGGCGCGCCCAGATGCAGCCTTTATCGTAATACTTTAAGCACCACTTAATTTCAGCATTGGAAGCAGTAGAGGATAGGCCTACGCATGCCAATTTGCCATCTTTCTTGCGAGCTTTTGCTTTTATGGTCTCTCGGACTTCCTTATCTTCATCCCAGTCAAAGTCTAGCTCATGATCAAAGAGTTGAGGATGGGCGTACGGGTTAGGAGATGGCAAAGGAGAAGGGGGGTGCGCCTCCTCTGTCGACTCTTCATCATCCAAATTATGGTAAAAGGTTCTAGCTTCCTCTTCTGCCTCGGCCTCTTCAGAATCCTCGTCCTCGTCATCTGCAGAGCCACTATTTTCGACGTTATCTGGCTGGTCTTCATCAGATTCAATGATGTGGGATGATTTCTGGCCATAAGAATCCTGAAGATCTCGTTCATCTTGAGCTAAGAGTTCGTCTATGTCTATATGAGTAGTTTCTTGTATCTCGGGAGAAGAGGCTCCACTCTCGGTCATGATCACACAAGGTAGAGAAGGATAAGATCGTAGTGGGATTGGTGAAAGAAAACTTGGCGCGCCTGAATTGGCCAGCTGCAAAAGAAAGAGAAAGAAAAGCGAAATAAGCAACTGGGCGCGCCAAGGTGTGAATGAAATAGATGAAGAAGAAATGACAGTAAGGGATAGAAAAGAAGGCGATGAGTGTAGGAAAGTTAACGTGGGAGAATATAAGAAGAACTTTAGATATGCGATTACAATGGTGCAAGTATAAAGAGAAGTCATAAAGATAAGAAGGCGCGCCTCAAAGCAGGGCGCGCCATGATAATGAGGACATCAGAGAACTACGAGGGACGAAGTGGATACAAGTTAACCATAAACCCTAATTAGGCACTTTCGTTAAGAAAGAAATTAAGGGATCCTACACTACTATTAAGAAAACGCGCCTAGTCTCATATTACATGGTTCAGATAACACAAACACACATTTCAAATCAAAAGTGCCGTAAACAAGATCAAATGAAGATACATACACATATACATACAGCATAAAATGTGAAAAACAGAGGGGAAAGTGAAAGGACGCATGCTTTAATACGACGATTTACTCGGTCAAATAAAAAGAAAAAGGTATGAACGTGTACCTTATAGCAAGAGGAGTCGTGGGCTGGTTTTGAAATCACGAACGGAGCAACGACGCGGCTTGAGTGGCTCAAAGAAGAAGAACGGCGGCGAGAAAGCTTTTTGGAGTAAAAAGGTAATAGAGACAAAAGAATAAAAAGAGAAAAGAGAAAGAAAGCCTGTATTTATACCCTGGTGAAAAATGTGCAATAAAAATAAATCAAAAATGCAAAGGAAATGCGAAACAGCTGTTCCCAACATAAGGTGTCAACGGTCATCAACTTACGGCGCGCCTAATTGAGCCACGCCCACATTGGAGACGAATAATGTCTGTTGATGAGGTTAAAAGGTCAGAAAGAAAAGAATCTAAAGATCTCGCCAACATTTCCAATATTACCAAGATCTGGGGGGTAGTTGTTATATGCAAAATTATAAAGATTCATTAAATGGGCCGGGCCCACAGAAGAAGGTCCACTTGGGCCAGGAAAGTCAAGATCGACTCAATTTCGAGGTGGCTCTGTGAAAAGACAGGGCGCGCCCTATCTTTGGGCGTGCCCACTTGCCAAAGAAAGTTCGTTCAATTATAATACAGAAGGGCAGCAGGAGATACTTCTTTTTTAGGGGGACGTCCTTGAGCATAAGTGGATCCTACTGTTGAAATAATGAAGACCCTACCTTGTAGTCTAAGGGGTTGTCCTCCTTGGGAGGTAGAGGATAAAGGGAAGACACACCTAGAGTGGTCCTATCTTTGTAGTCTGGCGGGTTGTCCCTGTCGGGGAGTAGGATAGTGTCCATGCATTTGGGGTAAGCTCTAGGGCTAGGCCTCATCGTATTGGGCCCCTTTTAGGAGGAAGATTCTAGAAGGGGAGGCCCAGCCCACATGGGTCTCTTTGGAGAAAAAACTACGTGCCGGCTTGATCCCTTATAAATAGGGGTACGTAGGCAGATTTTAGGCATCGATCATTCTTGAGAGCTATTCCAGTTAGCAATCTCGAACCCTTTGCTTATAATTGCAGCCGCCTCCATAACAAACAACCAACCACTTCCTACATTCTCGCCAACAAGAATCTTTATCCACGCCGGGAACCTCATCTTTGTTAACCTACCACTTTTCTCCGTTAACAAGAATCATGCATGAAAAAATCACATTACACATAAAGAAGGGTGCATTAAAAATTAAGACCTATTGGTTCCTCTAACAATTATTAAAATTAAATGCACTAACGTTTAAACACCATAAGTTTCTTGTACGTCACGATGGGTGACATGTATACCACCTAAATTTGTTTAAACGTTACTTCGGTCCTATTACTAAACAATAAGCCACGTTGGGGTGGTCTATGATATTTTTCATAGCTAAGTGTATACCATCATTAAATCTTAAATTATCCGAAACCTATGGAACTTGGTACGCCACGATGGGCGGCATGTATACCTTCCAATATTCCTTGAATAGAATACTTCAATTCAATATTCGTGTCTGGTTTGATTTCTAGGCAGTGGAGGAGTCACATCGGTCTCACTTAATACCCATAAGCCTTAGAAATCGCCCCAAATCAGATATAATGAAAATTCGTATCTATTCGTATTTATTTAAGAAGTTTGTTCCAGTAATATCTATAACATTCTAGACACCATAAATTACATGCCACGATGGGTGACGTATACATAATTTATATTCGTCTTTATGTTAAATTACATACAAACAATGATGGAGACCATGGGATTTAATATCATTTTAACTCCCTCTCCCACTTAAAATTTACTTTGAGGATTTTAATCTAGATGCATCGCCCTATGTTAGTTCTTCGAAGTCCACATGCATACTATCATGATCATAGCAACACAAAGAACACATAACATGGCAGCATACTATCATGATTAAAGCATTAATGAAAAACATCCCTATGTCCATGTCATTCTAGCATGCGAAGGGTTAGTATCACATGGCATAACAACAAAGACAAGAAACACATAACAACAATAATCAAGTATTATGTAAATCATAATAAAACACGTCCACTATTATGGCCCCGGAAAAATCAGCTTCGAATTCATCCTTCAGAAGATTCCAGAAAACTTCGAGAGCCCGTTTGGAGGCCTAAACGACCTCAGAATGCCTCGAAAACTTCCGAGAAACAGCCTTGAAAGCAGTGCATCCGAAAAGTTACGTCTCGTTCTGCCGTCTCGTTCCTTGCTTGTAGCTAGCTCCGTCTCGTTCTGCCGTCTCCGAAAAGTGCTCATTCGCCCAAATCGGACATCGTATGCAAAAGTTACGCCCAAAACAGTGCAGCACCCCCGAAACCCTAATCGCAGCAGCGGAAGATCCTTGTTTCTTGCAGCCCCGTTGATCAAAAAATTACATACAAATTGTACAAACGAACCAGTCTATTCTATTACATCAGATCATAATCTAAAACAATTACAAATTGAAATACAAGATCAAAACTATCACGATCAACCCTCGTGATTTACAACAGCCACGATAAACCACGTGGAATCCAAACATAACAGAATAACCACGATAAACCACGTGGGATCCAAAAAACATAATCAAAACATGGCCATAATAGTGGATAACAACCTGCATCACAGAACCACTACATACATGCATATATATAATCAGGACATGGACCACATATCATAAAACGCAGAACCGCAACCTCGCTCTGATGCTATTGAGGGAACAATCGGGCCTTGGCCCTGCGTTTTATGGTACTAATTGAAAGTTTGAACAGAATATTAACCTTAATCGCTACGGCGCAAGCGATTCAAATCCACGTCTTCTACTGTATTCCTTGATTCTCCTTGGACGAAGTGTGGCCTTCGATCTCCCAAGGTGTGCCTCTCCTTAAAGCTCTGAAAACCCAAAACCCTAGCTGTCTCCTTGAGAAAAACGTCTGCCTCTCTCAAACTCTAGGATGAATTTGTTTTGGTGTGTCTTTCAGCTTTAGGAGAACGAGAATATATATAGGCTACAGTAGGGATCATGGACCATTAGGTCAGGCCTTCCAATGACATTCCGGGCCAGGCCCAATGTCATTAAATATTAATTCAATCCACTAAAGAATTAATATTTGCACTACCTTTCCTAATTCCGTAAATTAATTATTTAATTCGGCTCCCATATTAATTGCTTATAAATTCCCCATGTTTAAGATATCGCATGTCCATTAATTAAATTAATTTCTGACAATTAATTTAATCAATATCTTTTATCCTTGATCATCCACTCAACCTTATAATTATGCATGAACAAATCTGCCTGCAGGACTAAAGCATAATTATCTTTATGAGCTTTCAAGAGGACATCATCATCCGAATATATTTTTCGGACACGGTTTCCTTCTACAGTCAATATCCCACTCTGTATATAATGTCATTGCCCAATACATAAATTCGTAATTTAAAATAAATTACTTAACTTATGAGTCAAGGCATGTGCATTAAATACAAGTGTCAATCACTATATCTGGATTAAGAACTTAAGCATTAATAACATCATAGAATCTTAGTTCTTTATTGTCAGAATTAAAGAAACAATTATTCTACTATTTTGATCCCGTTCAATATAAGCAAAGTATATAAGTATTATTCAATAGTCAAAATAAACTATTTCCAAATAATACTTCAGCCGTTCCAGTGGTTTGTCTAACACCACCTCGACTGTGAACCTTTATTATATTATATAAAAAACTCGGCAATCTAATCTTCTGCTATCCCATTTGATACTAGATTGTCTACAATATATAATATACAGACAATGTGAAAGCATGCATTCAAGATTCTCAAATAATTGTTATATACTTCAAACGAATATTTCAGTATAACCCTAACAGAAAGCTAATTGATGGCTTCTTTCCCTTGAAGAGTTGAAAAGGAGTTAGATTGTGAGGTTTGGTAATTAGAGAAATGTTTTGAGTAAACCAGGCAGTGTTCACAGCTTCTGCCAAAAAATAGGTTGGAAGTTGAGCTTCATTAATCATGGTTCTTGCAGCCTCAATGAGAGTTCTATTCTTTCTTTCTACCACTCCATTTTGTTGTGGAGTTCTTGGTGCAGAAAACTCATGAGTAATTCCCTTTTCTTCAAAAAATTCTTTCATCACATAATTCTTGAATTCTGTTCCATTATCGCTTCTTATCCTTTCAACTTTGATATCTGGATTGTTGTCTAATGCCTTGATATGATTGATAATAATTTTTCCAGCTTCATCCTTAGAATGCAGGAAGAAAGTCCAAGTAAATTTTGAAAAATCATCAACAATCACTAGACAATATTTCTTCTTAGAAATGGACATTATGTTGACTGGTCCAAATAAATCCATATGCAAGAGCTGAAGAGGTTTCACAATTGATGAAAGAGATTTGCTTTTGAAAGAGCTTCTCTTTTGCTTTCCTTGCTGACAAGCTCCACACAAACCATCTTTGGAGAATTCCAGTTTTGGTATTCCTCTCACCAAATCCTTCTTGACTAACTCATTCAAAGTCTTCAAATTTAAATGAGACAACCTTTTGTGCCATAGCCAACTGTCATCTGAGCTTGCTTTACTGAGAAAGCAAGTGATAGATTCAGACTTTACAGAGTTGAAGTCAGCTACATACACATTTCCTTTTCTTTGTCCAATTAGTACCACATTGTTGTCATCTCCTTTGGTGACAACACAGGCTGCAGGAGTGAAACTTACTTTGTATCCTTTGTCACAAAGTTGACTGATGCTAAGCAAGTTGTGCTTAAGACCAGACACCAATGCAACTTCATCAATGATGACATTCTCTTTTGCAATCAAGCCATATCCCATAGTATATCCTTTGCTGTCATCTCCAAAGGTAATGCTAGGGCCAGCTTTCTCCACAAACTTTGTGAGCAGGGAAGAATCACCAGTCATGTGCCTGGAGCATCCACTATCCAAGTACCACAAATTCTTCTTATGGTTTCCCTGACTACTGCTTCCAGTGTTTTCTTCTTGATCTGTGGAGTTGGCCATTAGAGCTAGATTGACGAACTCCTCCTCTTCATCAGAATCATCCCCAGCTGCCCAATCATCCTTTGTGATGAATGCTCTTTCCTTTTGTTTGAGAAGTTCATAATATTTCTTTTTATAGTCAATGTTTTCACTTGACCTCTTCTCAACTTTAGGCTTTCTGCACTCATTTGCAAAGTGACCTGCATTCCCACAGTTGAAGCACTTGAATTTTGATCTATCAACCATGCTTCTATCAGACTTGGGATTGCCTTTAAATGATTTTGCAGAATTTAAATTCTTTTTGAATTTCAGTTTGGAGAATCTTCTTGACAGGAAGGCTAGGTGCTCATCAATTCCATCACTTTCTCCACCAGAATCAGCTACAATTTTCTCTTTTCCTTTTCCTTTGCTTGACTCTGAGCTCTCTTCTTTGACCAACTTCTCAGTTTCTTCAACTTGAGACTTTCCCTTGTCCTTGACAGCATCATCAAGAGATGCAACTAGAGCCACAGATGAATGCCCTTTCTTTTGGCTTTTCTCAATCTCTTCATCTTGTTCCATTTCAAGCTCATAAGTCTTTAAGGTTCCACACAGTCTCTCAAGAGTATAGTCTTTGAATTCTTGTGTGTTTCTGAGAGAGACTGTCATAGGTTTCCATTCTTTGGGAAGATCTCTTAAGAATTTCAAATTTGAATCCTTAACTTGATATACTCTTCCAAAACGTTTTAGACCATTTAACAGTTTTTGAAATCTGTTAAATGTGTCACTCAAACCTTCACCAGACTTGAAATGAAATGACTCATATTGTTGAATCAGAAGCTGCATTTTGTTTTCTCTTACTTGCTCATTCCCTTCACAGATGGTCCTGATGGTGTCCCAAACTTCTTTGGCACTTGTGCAGCTGATAACACTATCAATCATTTCTTGATCCAAACCATTGAACAAAAGGTTCATGGTTTTCTTGTCCTTTGCACTTCTTCAGTATCTTCTTGACAATACTCATGGATAGGTTTTGGAATCATTTTACCTACCATATCTTCACCATCAGCTCCCATACTTGCGCAGACCTTCATTGGGACATGAGGTCCTTTCTCAATGCAATTCACATAGCTTTCATCAATAGACAACAAATGCAAATGCATTCTCACTTTCCAGTGAAAGTAGTTTTCCTTGTCAAGAACATGAATCTTCACTCCAGCATCCTTCTTACCCATCTTTCTTTAGCAGTGTTGATTTTTTTCCCTGTTTGTGGGGAACCTGGCTCTGATACCAATTGTTATTTTACACAACCTATAAGAAAGATTATGGAAGGGGGGGTTGAATACAATCTTTTACAAATTTAAAAGATTCAAGAACAAACACTTTAAAACAATAAAACAGAAAACACCAAGTATTAAAAATACGGGTGGATTGAATGATCCACCCGTGAGATTTTATATAAAAGAATCTGTGGATTGATTACAATTCGCACAGCTACTGGTTCATCACTCAAAACAAGTTCAAACTTTCAGATTTTCTCTCAAGTAATTTGAACAAGTTCAACTGATGCTTCTAACCTGGTTATATACTCCAAGTTTTACAAAGCTTTTAGCTAGATTACAAAATGCACTCTAATCTAAGAACAATGCTGCACATCTTTGTCTTATGCATGCTTTCTGAGATGTCTTCATCTTTGACCATCATCTTGATTTGATCCAGATTGCATTGCATGAGATAAGAATGTTTCTGCTTCTTCTTTATTTTCCTAATCAGGCTTCCATGTCCATTTTAGTGTAATTCGATCCATGTGATTTTCGATCCATGTGATTTGTTAGACTTAAGCTCTAGTCATTTTCAACTGCTCTTTGCTTCATCAGTTGAAAGTTCTGGTTACTTTCAACTGCTCTTGACTTCATCAGTTGAATATTGCGCTAGGCTCATCAGTTGAACGAATTACAAACTTCATCAGTTGAATGCTGTTCCAGTCTCATCAGTTGAATTCCATAGCATCATCAGTTGAATACTTTGTCTTCAGTTGAATGCTTTGTTTTCATCAGTTGAAACATGATCCAGTCTTCATCAGTTGAATAGTTACATCTCATCAGTTGAATATCCTTCACTTAGATAAAATTACATGGCATTGGATATTTACAATTAGCCATCCTATTCTACCCATCCGTTGATAATTCCCAAAGACAAGAAATATAACAATTACAACTGAAATTTGATAAAGATACTAAGTAAGATATGTTACAAAATGTTTATGTTATCATCAAAAATTATTGATTCCTAACATCCATTGATACTCTAGCACTCAATTTCAGTCCCGCTAACCTTATGTGTGCCTCTAGTAAATACATCTCTCGATCTTGTACTCCTATTTGCATACAGTCAATCTATGATATTGGCCAATTGCACAGATCCAACATCAAGACATATAGACTAGAATTACACATTACCCATTAAACCATTAATGATAATAAAGCATTATAATGGTGCAAACATGGCTCCCCTTCTGTCCTAGAATGAAACTACTCACACATAGTAGCAGAAGTAAAAGCAACGAAAATAATGAAGAGAGCCATATAAAACATTAACAAGTAAAACAAGAGATGAAAAGGGAATACCTCAAACTTATATTAATGGAGAAAATAATGTCTAGAACAAAGTATAAAGAGATGGAGAAGAAAACCTAATCCTCTGTCAAATAGCGTATGTAACTAATGTCTATTCTAATGGTAATCTTCTAATAATAAAATATGATCCTCTTTTTATAATAATAATAATAATAATAATAATAATAATAATAATAATAATAATAATAATAATAATAATTCTAATGTTTTTAAAATCAATATACAAATAGAACTTCCAAGCAAGGTAGGATTCTTTGTCAAAATTCGTTACTTTCTTTGCTGCTCTGTTTTCGGACTTTTCTGATTGGACTTTGCTTCTTGGACCACTTTAGAATTAAAGAGAATTGTGAGGGCTTCGCGTGGGCTGTAAGATCATCCAATTCTGACATCCAGAACTCAAGATATGACCCAAACAGTGCAGAAATCCGGTACAACACAATAGATCCGAATTTTAATAGAATTTAGCTACAAAATAGCTATTTTAGCTTCAAATGCTTCTCAACTTGGAATTTTTTATTCCCTACAATAAAATATGAAAATATAATCAGTGCAAAATATAATTAAATATGAGAATAAAATCATATAGAATATATATAAAAATATATTCTATCACATATATAGACGACTACGCATCTCTATCATTCGGGGAGTATATATAAGACTGCATATTGACTGACGCTTATATATTGGGAGATGACTACACGATGACTGATGGGATCGCATATTTTGCCTTCTTTTGTTGCGATCTGGAGCTTATTTGACTCTAGATAGGTCGATGATTCTAGATATAAATGTAGTAGGATGACGATGACTATGTATCCACTTGATGATACTTTGATTTATTTGGGATGTATTGATACAACACATTATCGTGATGATTATATATTTATGCCTCGAGATATTACTGCTTTATTACAATTGATGATGATATTATTGTTGCATTTCTCTTTCATGCCTAAAAATACACGATTCAATTATAAATTCAAAAAAGAAGATTTTTCTTAATGTGAGACGATACTAAGAATTTACGTTTTCAAAAAAAATGAGGGAGACTTTTATTTCAAATTTTCATACAAAGGCGGAAATTTTACTTCGAGTTTCAAATACAAGATACAAATTTTCATAAAAAGAAGAGTAAAGTAGTATGTTTTCTCTATAATATATATATATATATATATATATATATATATATATATATATATATATATATATATCCGTACTTACGGTGACACCAAAACAATGATTTTCAACCACAAAAGAGCTTTTGATATATTTATATATCTATATTTACTTTCAGAAACTAGTATACATCTTCTCTTATATAAATATATTGATAAACACCAGTTTATTTATTTGATTTTAAAGGAAGGAAGGTTTGGTTTCAAAACATATATTTTCTATTATATAAATATAAATAAATATACATATTCATGTGTTTCTTGTATTATGTATTGATTAATATAAGAGAAAGGAGTTTAATCTATTTATTTTTGTGTAGTCTATGTATATAGAATCAATTACACACATACTTTTAGTTGTCAACATAAGCATACATATGGATAATTCTATAGATCAATGCCCACACCTCTTATAAGGAATTTTGAGTATTTTGGACTCGATTGGAGTTCTCTTGCATATATATATATATATATATATATATATATATATATATATATATATATATATATATATATATATATACCCGATGTGATATAAACTGACTGTCTAAATTGTTTAAATTCTAGAAAGAAGAAACCAAGAAAAAATGCCACCAAGGAGACCCCGAATAAATTGTGCCCCAACCCCTGAGGAAGAACAAAGTGAGAATGCACATACCCAACAACCAAGACAAAAAGACAACCCTGAAGGAGAACCCCGTAGAAATGACAATGACCCTGCAGCAATTCTACTCGAGTTTCTACGACAACACACTCAGAACCCTCCATGTGAGCCGAGAGCACCCCCGAAAAGACAGCCTAACCCTACTGTCACTTTCAAATCTTTCAAGACACTGAATCTCCCTGAATTTAACGGAACTACTGACCCTGTAGAGGCCCGAGTGTGGCTTAAAGAAATTGAGAATTACTTTGAAATAGTAGGAGTGGAGGAAGAAAAGAAGACGATATTTGTGGGTTTTATGTTCAGGGTTGAAGCCAACTACTGGTGGGAAGCAAAGAGAGGAATGGAAGGCACGACAACAATACCGTGGGACCGATTCACTCATCTATTACTTGAAAAGTATTACCCGAAGCACTTGGAGATTAAGTTTTTGGAACTAAAGCAAGGAAATATGACAGTGGCAGAATATGAGAATAAGTTTTCGGAGCTTTCTCGATTTGTACCTCATTTGGTAGACAGAGAAGAAAATAGATCATGGCGATTCCAACAAGGGCTAAAGCCCTGGATTCGGAATAGGGTGGCGATACTAGAGATTACTAGTTATGCTACTATGGTACAAAAAGCAACAATTGTGGAAAATAGAACCGAGCTGTACTCCAAAGATAAAGGTGGAACAAAGAGAAAGTTTTCAGGAGAAAATGAAGGTAGTGGAAGGAGATTTGATGGTAATAAAGAGAAGAAAGTGTTTGTGAAGAGAGACAACCAAGGGTAATAGTTAATGGTTTGGGAATGGAAACAATCATGATGGAGCTAGATACCGATCCCCTCAGACTGCCTACATGATTCAAGGAAGGCCCCCAGTACCCGAATGTAAGACTTGTGGACGAAGACACAGAGGACATTCTAGACAAGAGAATGTGGTTTGTTATGTGTGTGGAAAGAAGGGGCATTATGCAACTTTATGTAAGGAGAAAGGAATTACATGTTTCTCGTGTAGAAAGAGAAGGCACTATGCTAAGGACTGCCGACAAGCTGGCAAGGAGAGCACCACCCCCAGACTTATGTCACCTCCACCAAAGAACAACAACGAGAGGAACAACACCACCACTGGTAGCAAGCCCACCAGTCGTGCTTTCAATAGGTCTATCAAGGATGCCATTGTGGACAATGATGTGATTTCAGGTACGCTCTTAGTAAATTCTGTGAATTCTTGTGTGTTAGTTAATTCGGGAGCTACTAGATCTTTTATATCAGAACGTCTCGTAACTAAAGTGGGATTGAAACCACAACGATTAGAAGAAGAAGTGATTGCGAATCAAGAAGTAATACCCATTAATCAAGTATGTCCTAGTTGTAAGATAGAAATTCAAGGAAGACTATTTGAAGTGGACCTTATTTCTTTTGAACTTGGAGAGTTCGACGTGATATGGATTGGCTAACCCGATACGAAGCTCAGATCAGATGTAAGACGAAGAGAGTTAGTTTAAAAGCCAACGACAACAAGAATATAACCTTACGAGGTCAGAAACAAAATCACAAGCTGTTAACTATGGATCAAGTCACGAGAATGTTTCGCCAAGGGTGTCAGGCTTATTTATCTCATGTAGTAGATACCGAAAAGCCTACGCCTAAGTTAGAAGAGATTCCTGTAGTGAACGAATTTGTCGATGTATTCCCCGAGGAACTGCCAGGATTACCCCTACTAGAGAACTTGAGTTTACCATAGAATTGGCACCAAGAACCGCACCAGTTTCCAAAGTTCCTTATAGGGTGGCCCCTATAGAGATGAAAGAGCTAGTTATTCAACTCCAGGATTTGTTAGACAAAGTGTGTCTCCGTGGGGGGCACCCGTGCTATTCATCAAGAAGAAGGATGGGACCATGAGTTTGTGCATTGATTATCGAGAATTGAAGAACTTGACCATTAAAAATTAGTACCCCTTACCCCGTATTGATGATTTATTTGATCAACTAAAGGGAGCTTCTTATTTTTCAAAGATTGATTTGAGGTCAGGCTATCACCACTTGAAAATCAGAGAATAAGATGTTCCTAAGACAGCATTTAGAACCAGATACGGACACTACGAGTTTCAGGTAATGCCATTCGGACTAACCAACGCACCAACTCCTTTTATGGATTTAATGAATCGAGTATTCATGAATTATCTGGATAAATGTGTAATAGTGTTTATTGATGAATCTTGATAAATTCAAAGACCCCTGAAGAACACGTAGAACATTTGAGGTTGGCTCTAGAAATCTTGAGGAAAGAAAGGTTGTATGCCAAGTTTACTAAATGTGAGTTTTGGTTGGATAAGGTACAGTTTTTAGGACATATCGTGAGTAGTGAAGGAATTTCAGTGGATCCTCCTAAAGTAGAAGCTGTAGCAAATTGGGAATAACCAAAAACGCCCACAAAAGTTCGAAGTTTCTTAGGGCTAGTTGGCTACTATACGCGATTTGTACAAGATTTTTCTAAGATAGCTGCGCCTTTAACCAGACTTACTCGAAGGAATGAGAAATATAAATGGACTCCTAAATGTGAGGAGAGTTTTCAAGAATTATGTAATTTTGTGATCTTTAGTGATGCTTCTCATAAGGGATTAAGATGTGTTTTAATACAACACAACAAAGTAATTGCATATGCTTCCCGACATTTGAAAGAATATGAAACAAGATATCCTACCCATGATTTAGAATTGGTAGCGATAGTTTTTTCACTTAAGATCTGGAGACATTACTTATATGGAGAGAAGTGTGAAATCCACACGGATCATAAAAGCTTAAAGTACATTTTCACGCAGAAAGAATTGCCATCCAGGGAAGGCGAATGTAGTTGCTGATGCTCTAAGCCGAAAAGAGAAGCAGAAGTTCTAGTGTCGTTAGAAGAATTGATTCGAGAGATGGAGAAGTTGGAGATTGAAGTGAAGATTCCAATGCAAGTTCGAGAAAGAAACAATGAGATTCAAGTACAACCCGAAATACTCGAGAAGATTCGAAGAGGCCAAGAGATGATGATGGAGAGGAGAAAAGAAGAATTAACAGGAGAAGAGGTTACATGTCAAGAGGATGATAAGGGAATTAAGAGGTTCTCATCCCGTATTTGGATTCCAAACATACCAGAATTGAAAGAGGATATCATGAATGAGGCTCACAATTCTAGATACTCAATCCATCCCGAAAGTACCAAGATATCAAAGGAAACTTTTGGTGGCCTAATATGAAGCGTGAAATCGCAGACTGGGTAAGTAGATGTCTAACGTGCCAAAAAGTTAAAGAAGAACCCCAGAGACCTAGTGGACTGTTACAACCCTTAGAGATCCCCGAGTGGAAGTGCGAACATATGACTATGGATTTCATTGTGGGTTTACCAAGGTCAAAGACGAATCACGATGCGATATGGGTAATAGTTGATAAATTAACAAAGTCTGCACATTTTCTGCCGATCAACGAAAGATATACCATTGAAAGATTGGTAAATCTGTACTTAAAAGAGATTGTAGTAAGGCATGGAGTCCCAGTATCAATCATATGAGATCGTGATGCAAGATTTACTTCAAGATTCTGGAAAAAATTTCAAGAGTGTTTAGGCACCAGGATGAACTTGAGCACTGCTTATCACCCTCAAACAGATGGACAGAGTGAAAGAACCATACAGACCATTGAAGATATGATGAGAGCTTGTGTTCTATATTTTAGAGAAAATTGGGATGAACATTTTCCATTGGTACAATTCGTGTACAACAATAGTTATCACGCAAGCATAGGCATGGCACCGTATGAAGCCCTATATGGTCGAAAGTATAGATCACCTATCTGTTGGGAAGAACTTGGAGAGAGAAAGATTTATGGCCCGGAGTGGTTGAGCAAACTAAACAATCTATCGAGATGATCAAGAAGAGACTCATAGCTGCTCAGGACCGACAAAGTAAATATGCGAATTTGGGAAGAAAACATAAAGAATTTGAAGTAGGAGAGAAAGTTTTACTAAAGATATCGCCTTAGAAAGGAGTTATGAGATTCAGGAAAAAGGGGAAGCTGAGTCCTAGATACATAGGACACTTTGAGATTTTAAGAAGAGTGGGAAATGTTTATTACCAACTAGCGTTACTACCCCATCTACAGTAGTATATACACGATGTCTTTCATATTTTCGTCCTAAAAATGTACAAGCCTGACAACCGACATGTGTTGGCCTATGAACCCATTAATGTTAAACCGCATCTGACCTATGAGGAGCAGCCAATCAAGATAATAGACCACGAGGTTAAGGATTTGAGAAATAAGAATGCAATGATGGTGAAGGTGGTGTGGAAGAACCATTTAATCGACGAGGCCACTTGGGAACCAGAACTTGGAATGCAAAAGAATTATCCATCTCTTTATTTGATTTAGAATTATATAAAAATAGTTTTATGTTGTCTACTAGTACTATCTTGTTTACTAGTCAAAATCTCTTATATTCTGAATAACCCACATACACAACTCATTGATAGAAAAATAATGGAGGCTAGGGTTTTATATTTTTACAACTGATTTGGGAATTTACTATTTTGATATATGTTGGTTTGTGGATTGATGTTGGGGGATCGAAGGAGATGTTGTGGGTGATGGCCAGAGCGGCGACGAACCCACAGTCGTGAGCCGGCGACGGCGGCGGGTCCGCTGCTGTAGTGGCGTCGGAAAATGAGAGGGATGAGGAGAGTCGGCTGTTGGAAGAGAGAGGAAGAGATGGGTGTGAGTTGAGTGTGTTTTTAGCCTATGGTGGGTGCACGAGGCGGGGGTGGCGAGCGGAAGCCGCCAACAGCGGTGGAGGGCGCCGCGTCGCGCACCCCGCGGCGCTGTGCAGAAGAAAGAAGAAGGAGAGTAAGAAGAAAAGAGGGAGAGAGGCGAAGAGTTGCCGGAGGATGGCCGGAAAACGAGGAAGAGACCGATTTTCTAAATTCCGTCTTGGCGAATGTATAGATCGGGTCTGTATGAGTCTGCCCGTGATAATTTTGTGTGTGTTATGTGTCACCTGATTTTGGCCGAACCGCGGTGGCCGCCGGCAGCAGCCATTAAGGAGCAAGGTGGGGAAGGTGAAGCCTGAGAGAAGAGATGGGGGAAGTGGAGTAATTTCATAAATTACTTTTAATTAAAAGAGAATAAAAGATGGAACAATGTGAAGTATTAAAATTGGAATTTAGAAAATAATTAGTGGGTCATTTAAGGATAAAATTTAATTTAAAATATTTGAGGAAGAAATAAAGATTGAGATATTAGTGGAGTTGGTCACAAATCCACAAAGCTTAAAATAAGTAATCAGATTATACCTGGAAGGGATAATTAATTAAAAAGGTATTAAATATGAGTGATAATTAAATATTAATATATATAAATATAAATATAGGATTTTAAGAGATGACTTGAGGATGGGTGTGGAATAATATATATTTATAAGTAAAAACTCAATGAAATAAATACCGGATATAAATAAATGAATAGCTTATTGATAAATAACTCGAAAAGATTAAACGAATAAGTTACAAAAGCCGATTAAGAGTTTATGCTATCGGGATTATTTTATTAATTGAGAAGTCGTGTTTTTTTAATTAAACAGGAGTATGGTTAAATTCTTTAGTTGTAGTAGTTGGAATAAGCATGGGATGATATTTGAGTCACCGTGAATATTTTAAATATAATATAAATAATGATTATTTATGAGAAGATTTATTTAATATGATTAATTTTGATGATATTACATTATAAGAATTATTTATAAAATTGAATAATGTCTAGAGCCGTCAAGAATATTTTAAAAAATAAATAAATATGGAATATATTTTGAGAGGTTTTATTAATAAACTTTTTATTTTGGGAATCTTATTTATATGAAAGAAGATGGAATATTTGGTTGACATGAAATATTAAACATTTGAGAAAATATGAGGACTTGTGAGTATATTGGATTAAATATTATTATTTTATTTGTGTGAATATTTTAGAAAGGATTTATTCGGCGTAAATTCCTTTCTGCGAAGGTGGGACAGGAAATTGTAAACTATTTAAGTGGTATCGAGGCAAGTTATTTCTTACCCTATACTCTCTTTATTATTTTCGTTGAATTATTTTCGTACATTTTAGAATTTTATTATGCATGATTTCTGCACCCGACTTAGCTTATATTTTATTCATTATTCCTTACGAGCAACTCGAATCGGAAATCAAAATTTTGCGTAATGAGATTGTTTCTCTTTGTTCGGGAGCAACCATTTATTTATTACATAAATTAGGATTATTTTTCCTTGTTCGGAAACAATCACCTTAATTAACTCAACGATCGGTATATTGTTCATATCAACTACCTTCGTCCCTATTAAACGATTCCCGCTAGATTCATTGTTCGAATCTAGGATTTGTGATCATTTCAATCATTTAATTTTATTTGAAAATCTTATATCCGGAGGATGTTCTTCTCACCAGAGGCGGATCTTAGTAGCGGCAAGGGGGGCAACTGACCCCCCTTAAATTTTTTCTTAATATTATACATATTTTTAGGTTATAAAATTGAAATTGACCCCCCTTAATTTTTTTTGTGACCCCTCTTAATTTTTTAACAAAAAAATTGACCCCTCTTAACTTTATAGTTAGATCTGCCACTGCTTCTCACTGGTCATCGGGGCTTTTGATCCACGGTGTTTATTTGAAAATGAGATTTTTGGTCCCAAGTTAGGACTTTTACGAATACGGGGAACGTCGGAGGAGTTTGACGATAGCCTCAGAGATATTCGTTATGCTAGCTAAAGAGGATGGGGTGTGCTTATCGCGAGCCGTGATCAGGTGAGAATAAGTTACGCAGGAGAACGGTACTCGGCGGAAGTTGATCGCTGTTGTATCGGGGCGGATTTGACCGGTTCTCAGTGATTAAAGTTCCTCTTGGATTTTCATATCGAGATATGTGGATTTATTGAGATCCTTCCGAATCTGTATTTCATTGTTTAAATTGATTCGGATATATTGAATATGTTGTACATACCCTGTCTTGTGAAAATCCTGTGACAGATTTTACTTGCTGAGCCATTAAGTGCTCACTTCTTGCTATTATATATTTTTACTCAACAGTTAAGAATGAGGATGATGATCCGAGCTTAATTGCAACTGAGGTAGAGAAAAGGGAAGGAGCCTGCACATGGCGGAAACAATTGACGAGGATGCACCCGAACCTCGTAGCTAGTTATTATATTTAAATAATTTTGTATAACTTTTAAATACTATGTAGTCGTGCGACTAGACAATTGGGATTTGTAAGTTGTTGAGACGATCCGAGGACTTGTGGATTGGTACCCACTGAACTTATATTATGGATTGTATTATATTAATATGTGATCGGAGGTTGCGAAGCTTGGTACCGTAACGTCCTGAATTCACGAAAGGGTGAGTTTGGGGTCGTTGAAACTATATTAATATTCTATTAAAACTGAAATATTAATATTTTATTGGTTGGTCAAGTTTTATCAGCTGGTCGGTATCATTCTACCGGTCTCCTTAATATGTAAAATTGTGTTGTAATAAGTCTTTTTATTATCAATTAAGTCAAAACATTTAAAATTCATTCAGTATGATCGGTTTGTATTTCAGTTAAATTTAAAATATAAACAATAAAATTACAGATGTTATAAATCACCCTGCATGGCACTAGTTATAAGCTACTTATATATATATATATATATATATATATATATATATATATATATATGATAAAAAAATATACTTATAAGTTATAAATAAGGTAACTAAGAGTTATGAGATAAAAAGACTACACATTTCCACTTCTAGCTTCTGTCTCAAAAGTCTCCAAAAGAGTTCATCAACTTATTACCCAAATACAAAGGACACAGGAGTAAAAGAGATTTTTGGTCTAAACAAACTAACTTCATTGTCGGATGAGTATCAATATGCAAGTTGAATATCAACATTGTACTCCACTAGATGAATTTATATTTTTCATAAATATTTATAACATATTGTAATATTAGTCTAAACATAAAATATGAATATGAATAGTATTCATATTGTGTTAAGGTAATAAGTTGAATATGAATAGGAATATTATTCATATTATGTTTTAATCTAAGCAGAGGAATAAAAGAAGGTATTTAGTCTAAACACAAAATTTGAATGTTCTATTATGTACATAAAATATGTATTTATAGTTTTCATAAATATTTATATAGTTAAGTGTGTGTGTCTATATATATATATATATATATATATATATATATATATAATATTATGTGCATAATTATATGTATATTTTTATTTATAATTAATATATATATATATATATCCTTATAAATATTCATATATTTTTATTTACATATGATTATATATATTATATATAAATAATATATATATATATATATAATATTACAAACATAATATAAAAATAAAATATAAAACTAATGTTGTGTTTGGTTGGGGAGAATGAAATGAAATGAGTAAAAATACTTGAAACTAATAGAGATGGGAAGAAAGTTTTGAAAAAATTTTGAGGAGGTGCAAAATCACTATGATGAGATTTGACAAGAAATTGAGGATGAGAGAGAATGTAGCATTCCATCCCAAATTGAAGGTGTGATATCTAGCACATGATGTAAGGAATGGAATGGAATAAGTAGTGAAATTTCTTAGAAATTGTCCATAAGATAGTTCATTTTTCATTCTATTCCTTAGGGAATTATTTACCCCAACCAAACACAACCTAATTGTATGTCACTCCCGGCTGTTTACTCTTCTAACAACACAAACTCACTGGGAAGCATGACTATGGGCTACAGCAAAGCGCAAACTGATGTTTCAGCCAAGGCGCGACTGCTGGAATCACGCGCCAACTTGATAAAATTTCCAAGGCAATTGACACACACTAGTATACACACCCAGGGCAAACTTCTGTATGTACAGGTGCTGTGCAGGGTTGATGTTGTCTCCAGCGTACTGCAGCTAAATACAAGTTGGTGCATTTGTTAGTTATCGGACAAGGGCGGAGATGGGTTTGTGTGGTATGTGCCCATCTGCACATGCTAAGCACTAAATTTTATATGTTTAAGGGATTTTGATTGGTGTAGTTGTTGTATGCACGGGGTCCACCATCATTAAGATATAAGAGCTAATCAAAATGAATCGAACTTATAATTTTTAGTGCTGTAAAGCATAATGTAACCTAAATGTAATTACGATAACTCAACACAACAAAAGGACACGAAACAATACGTAAGTATCATACAGGAATCTACAGGTTGGAGATTCGATATGAACAGACAAAGACAATCAAGATATCTGAGACGAACATCCGTCCACTGCAAGAAGTTCATTTATATGTTCAAGCCTCAGTGATGAATAAAGCTCAATCAATTTCTGCTATCAAAGATTGCCTGACGATCAAGTATCAAAGACCAGAAGATTCCGGTATATCCATTTTGATTATTTATAATCAAATTTATCGAAGCAACATCTAAACCGGAATGATTGATCAAGTATATTATAAGCAAAGAATTCAAGGAATTGTTTTAGTTCGTGTCGTTCGTGAACCAGACCAGTGCACAGGACGTCATGACGTACGAAAGTATTCAGTGGATTCGATCAACGAATTAATTGATCAAGTCAATCAAGCTGTTCCAGAAAGAGGCTTCAAAGAATTGGAGTTAAATGTTAATGTGTGTGTGTGTGTGTCTATCTATATATATATATATATATATATATATATATATATATATATATATATATATATTTACATATGTGATATTAATTGAGTATTACTTGAATAAGAAATTAATTCAAGTAATTATTAAATCAATTAATAACATATAGAAATATACATATATATATATATATATATTTCTAAGTGTTCCTCACTATGAACACAGGGAAACATTTTGAGAAGTGGCGCAAGGTTTGACTCTGGTCAAAGCACAACTTCATTTGTGAAACTTAAAATGTTTTTCCAAGTGATAAAGCCACATCCATCCACTATACAAGCGCAGGGTTTGACCAACCTCAAGCGCAACATTTGACTTTGACAGTCAAAGCGCAAGTTTGATCAACACTCAGAAAAATTCTAAGTAAACTACTCCTCACACTCTACACTGATGAAGCGCAACATTTGACTGCGCAACTTTTGACTTCACAGCGCAAGGTTTGACCACTCCTTGGTCCAAAGAGTGATAACAGTGAAAATTTTCACTGTATTGGCGCAGATTTAAGGGTTGGGAATTCTTTCTAAGTACAATCTCTATTGTACACTCATGAGGCGCAACTTTGCAATACATATATTTATGTATATGTATTTGGCGCAGGTTTGAATTTGTCTTGGACAATTTAATTTAACTAACCTTAGTTAAATATGAATTCATCTAGGATGAACTCAATTCGTCCAGGACGAACTTGTTAACCATGGTTAGATTTTGAAGTCTATAAATAGGGCTTTGTGTTTTCAATTGAAAACAACTACACACTTTGTAAGTGCACACACTATACACATTCTCGAGAGCAAAGTTAGAATATCGATTTAATCGAGAGTTTGTATTAGAGTGGTTATAGTCTCTGTAGCCGACATACGTGTTGGAATTTGTAGCACCCGAGGATTATTTCTAATATAAGAATATTCCTCGACTTGCTGGAGTTGTTTGATTACGATTGATTTAACTGGACTTAAACAGAATTATTCCGCAACTAAATTAATCGAAGAAATTGGTATAGACGTATTCAACCCCTCTTCTACGTCTGATTGGACCTAACAATTGGTATCAGAGCGACGCTGATCGATATACAGATCTGAGATCCGTTACCAATCTGAGAAGCTAGCTGTTCGTACAATCGTAATTTTATCTGATAACAATGTCGACACACAAGTTAGGAATCAAGGTACCTCCATTTGACAAGGATGACTACAACAACTGGAAAATGAAAATGTTGCTGTGCATCAGAGCTGCTAATCCCCTGTACATTGGGATTCTGGAAAATGGTCCGTTTGTGCCAATGAAGATTATTCCTGAATCTGTTGAAAATGGTATTCGCATTCCACAAAAGTCTGTTCCCAAAGAGAAAAGCGAATACACTGAGACTGACAAGGAGTATATTGCACATGACCATAATCTGCAACTCCTAATTGTTGAATCAATGACAAAGACTATGACACATCTTATTCTGAGTCTGAAAACATCAAAGCAGATGTGGGATGCTGTCGATGCATTGATGGAGGGATCTGAAGATGTCCGGGAGAACAGATACGATCTGTTGATTGCCAGATATGAAGCATTCAAGGCAATACCTGGAGAGAACATTTCTCAAATCTACGAGAGGTTCATGTTGCTGTTAAATGAACTTACTCTGCATGGAAAGACTTATCCACAGAAAGAGATTAACAAGAAGTTCTCGTTTGTGATGCCACCTCATCTGGTTGTGAAGACTGAGACCATCCGGGAAAGAAGCGACTTCAGAACCATGACTCTGGAAAGACTGTTTGGAAAACTGAAGACATTTGATATGGAACTCGAACAAAGAAAGATTATATATGGTGGTGGATCATCAGAAGCCAAGAGTATGGCTTTACAAAAGATTGCTGCACTTGTAGCTGATGAACCCTACTTTGGTTATCAGCAACTGATTGAATATGGCCTGAATGATCAAACTATTTCTTAAAGTTATTGTTCATCGGTCAAAAATGATTATCCTGCTACCAAGTCTGAAATTGTAGAAGCTGAAATTGATGAAGTATCTGTAAATCTAGAGGATGAGTTTTATACTCAAGAAGAGCTGGAGCAGCTGGAAGATAAGTCTATGGCATATATGGCTGCAAGGTTCAAGCACATCAAGTTCAGGAAGAACCCCCGGTACAACTGCAATGACTTAGGGCACTTTGCAACTAAGTGCAGGAAACCCAAAGCGGCTCCTGTCAAAGAAAGATGCAACTCATATGATAAGAAGAATTCTTATGAGCATCTGAAGAAAGAGAATGAAAAGCTGAAAGCTAAGTTTGAAGCAATGGTTGCCAAGCATAAAGGAAGGGCATATATTGTTGAGGAAAAAAGCTGGGATGACACGGATTCTGAAGATGAACCTGTTCAAAGTAACTATGCATTTGCATTAATGGCTGACACAATCAAGGAATCTCCATCTCAGGTATCTCCTGAAATTTCTGTTGGTGACATGACTACTGCTGATTATAAAAAGACTATAAATGAACTAGGTCAAGAGATGTATAACTTGCACACTAGTTTGTTAGCTTCAGAATCAGATAACTGTAGTCTCTCTCTAAAGATAGCTAAATTTGAAGAACGAATAGAAGAGTTAGCTTTAGAGAAACTCATGAACACTAACCTTAAAGAAAGAATTGAATATCTAGAGAATAAGGAGAAGTGTAATGCAGAGATTGAGGAATCCCTTAGCTCCCAAATAGCTGACCTATAAACTAAGCTTAAGGCCTATCAGAATTCTGCTTTTCTACAGAAAGAGATCTTGGATAGTCAAAGGGTTATTGGCCTTGACTATAGTTCTTTGGAAAGTTCTAAAATAAAGAAAAGAAAAGAGATTGAAGGTATATTTGTTTCAGCTGGAACTGAGAATGCTCCTGAAGGAACAAATGTACCTAAGATTCTAAAGAACACCAAAACCCCTATCTTTAGAAAGGCACAAACAGAACCTCTGATAGAAGAAGACCTTGTCATTAAGGAAGAGTTGAAAAATTAGGAAGTTGTTAAGCCTCAAGTAAAACAGAAAACACAAGATGTACCTTCTAATCCCCAAGTTAGAGAAAATTCTGATAAAACTGGATTAGGAAGTAGTAGTTCCAACAAAAAGAACAACAGAAATGGTAAGCTAGATGCTAAGAAAACCAACTCTAGGACTCCTAGTACTATAAAGGTTTGTAATAATTGCAATTCTACTAATCATCTTACTCATGCATGTAAAATGATTAAAGTAGACACTCCTGCTACTAGCATGCCTAATACTGTTAACATGAATGCTGTTCATTTGCCATGTGGTAGAGTAGGTTGCATGCAATGTGCTATGAATATGATGTCTGCATGTTTTACCATGTTAAATGCATCTTTTTATGCATCATCTGCTATGAATATGAATATGACCGCACCTTCTGTTGCCCCTGTGGCAAAGACTGTTAGTCCTTCTAAGAAGAAGGAGACTCCAAACTCCAAGTCTAAGAGCACCTCTGCTAAGACTAAAAAGGAGAAGAGTCCAATCACCCCTGAACAAGCACATGTTAAATCAGATTCTGTTGATACTCCTGTTTCTACAAAACCACCTGGACCCAAGAATGTCTGTGTACCGAAGAAAGTTTAATCCATCTGTGAATGCAGGGCATAGGAAAGAAAAGCAAAGTTTTGTGGGTTCTTGATAGTGTTTGTTCAAGACACATGACTGGAGAAAAGTCCCTGCTCACAGATGTGGTTATGAGAACCGGGCCGATTGTAGTCTTTGGAGATGATAACAAAGGATTCACAATGGGATATGGTAAGCTGAAAGTTGGAAATATCATCATTGAAGATATCTCTCAGGTAGAAGGACTTAAGCACAATTTACTGAGTATCAGTCAGTACTGTGACAAAGGATATGATGTAATCTTTCAGAAGGAAGTTTGCTTCATCCAAAACCGGAAGAACAAGGATCTTACACTCCGTGGTGTAAGAAAATCAAGTTTGTTTATAGCCGACATAGATTCAGCAAGCAAGGGGGAGGTCAAGTGTTTCTATAGCAAGGCCTCTTCTGATGATAGTTGGTTATGGCATCGGAAGCTCTCACACTTGAATTTTAAGATTATGAATTCTTTAGTCAAAAGGGAACTGGTGAGAGGACTTCCGCAGAAAGAATTCTGTCAAGAAGGACTCTGTGATGCATGCGAAAAAGAGAAGTCAAAGAAAGCATCACATAGGAGTAAAGGCATGACTGACATTGGTTCACCCCTTCAACTGATTCATATGGATCTCTTTGGACCTGTCAACATTCCTTCTATGTCAAGAAAAAGATATGCTCTTGTGATCGTCGATGACTACTCAAAATACACATGGGTATTATTCTTACATACAGAGGATGAAGCAGCACAAGTCATCATTGATCATATCAAGAAGATTGAAAAGGAAGCAGATTTTCCAGTAAGGGCAATCAGATCAGATAATGGGACAGAATTTCGTAATGCTGTTCTTAATGAGTTCTGTACTGATAAGGGTATTTATCGTCAGTATTCAGCACCAAAGACTCCACAACGAAATGGTGCCGTAGAAAGGAAGAACGGGACCTTGATTGAATCAGCAAGGACAATGATTAGTCAATCAAGACTTCCAATCTATTTCTAGGCTGAAGCTGTGAATACTGCTTGCTACACTCAAAATCATACCCTGATTAACAAAGATTTGGACAAGACTCCTTATGAAGTAATGGCCAAGAAAACCATCACTGAGTTACTTTCATGTGTTTGATGCAAAATGCTATGTTCTAAAAGAAGAGCATTTGGGAAAGTTTGATGCTAAAGCTGAAGAAGGCATTTTTCTGGGTTATTCTTTAGGGTCAAAGGCCTACAGGGTTTATCTGATCAATGACGACAAGCTGATTGAAAGCATCAATGTAAGGTTTGATGATACCAAGCTCCCAAGTCTTCAAAAGGAAAATGAATCCGATTCTCTTGAATTTGAGAATTTAGATGACATCTACATAGGAGAAGATGAACCTGAAGCTGATACTAGAGAAACTAATGCAAATGAAGGAACTGCTGATCCTGAACCATCTGGAGGAAGTATTAGTGACAATACAAATGATCATCATGATTACAGTGGTCAAAATGGAGGATCATCAAATAGAATTAGCATTAGTTCAGGGGGAGCAAGTCACATTAGTGGATCTACTAGTCATCACACTCAACACAACTATGATTACGGTGAATCATCAAGATTGAATCTGCCAAGACAAAGGGTATGGAATGGAGACCATCCCATTGAACAAATCATTGGTGATCCAGACACGGGAGTGCAGACTAGACGAGCAACTAAAAATGAATGCAACTTTGCTGGATTCTTGTCTCAGACAGAACCAAAGAAAGTTGAAGAGGCTCTAAATGATCCAGATTGGGTATCTGCATTGCAGGAAGAACTCAATCAATTTGAAAGGCCAAAAGTTTGGAAGATGGTGCCAAGACCTAAAGAAAAATCTATAATTGGCACTAGTCGGGTTTTCTGAAACAAGCTGGATGAAGATGGTATTGTTACGAGAAATAAGGCAAGGCTGGTAGCAAAGGGTTATTCGCAAGAAGAAGGAATTGACTATGATGAAACCTATGCTCCAGTTGCTAGCTTGAAGCAATCAGGATGTTCTTAGCATTTGCTGCACTCTCCAACTTCAAAGTATATCAGATTGTAACACCCCCATCTTAAATTAAGACGAGGAGTTACCTACAAACCCAAAACCTGCAAACAGAGCGCTAATATATTCGAAACAATAATAAACAGGTCTAATAATTCCTAAAATGATTTAAATCCTCCAAAACAATTAAATCCGAATAATGCGAATAAATAGAATCTCTAACAATAAAATCCGAATAAATGCTAGAAGTACATAAATCCTAAACAACGAAAAGAATGGGCTGCTCTCCATCACACAGTCCCGAATCCCCCTAAGTACCTGCCAGAAGAAGAATACGGCATGAGCCAAATGCCCAGTACGGATTGGAAGCATTTACAAAACAAGAAACATTTAAAATATTTTGACAGTAATATAAATTAGTTATTTTAAGATAACAGGCTGAAGCAACAAGGGGTTAGGATATTTCATACCGAGATCATATCAGAACATATACAGATACACACATCATAGGGTACCTAATGTGTGCAACAAATCGGATAACGTGTACGGCATATACAACGTCACCGTCAAACCACAAATCATATCAAAACTGAACTGGGTGCACCCACGTATCCTGAACATATAATCAAAATGGCCAAAGCTCCTCCCAAGAGCTAACGGAAGGATACGCCGTGACCAATCACACTGTCACGGAAGTGTCATGTCAATGGTGCCGCAAAGACATGGCTGTAGTACCCCCACAGCTGGGAAACTCGGTATACCCTATATCTCTCTAAGGGTTCAAACAAAACAATTTTCACAACTTTAAAATCACATGGTACATATATTTCAAATAAACTGAACAAATCATATTTTGTAAATTCTTTGAAAACCGCATCACAAATATTTCAATCTTTCAAAACAGATTTTTGAAATAATTTTCGGAAATCAAACAGTCAAATGAATAGCACAAAACAACTTAGCAAATCGGACGGATTAAAATAGGACAGATCAAATTCATTTAATATCGAAAGGAGTAGCGCTGAATAAAATGAATAGAATCCGTACCTCGAAAATAGCTAACTAAACACTCACGAGAAGCCGTAAATAATTCGCTAAACTCCCGACTCCGAACCTAAATAATTTATAATTTATAATTTAGTATACACACATATTTATATGCAGATTCTTAAATTAATCAAGCATAATTTATCCCGCATATTAAACGATATGAACGATACATCAATGCATGATTTGAAATCAAATAGCAAAACTTAAAATTAGTAAATTAAGCTCCTGCCTGACCATTGGCCAGTACCCCTATACGACCTGCTCCTATTACTACTTTACCCGTAACTCCATATTTTAATACACTAAATAGATTAACGCAGGTTACTACATACTAACATAGACCTCAATTCAGAAATTCCAAATATTTCAATCGTTGTTAAATAATAAATAATAAATACTAATATACATGAATGTCCTTAATTATTAACCTCACCAAAACTATCAACTTAATAATGAACTCGACAATTCAATGCTATTACACTCGACACCTAATAATAATTAGTAAGCTTTATATTATGATAAAATAATTTAGGTGAAAGTCACATACATATAACAGATTTATTTTCTAAACTAAATTGAGAAAACAAAGATGCGGATCATAAAACTTGTACTTAAACTCAATAATAAGCATGCGATGACTTAATCATGATTAAAATAAACAAATACATATTATTGATTAACCCTTGCTAACGAGGTATTTATCTGAAACAATAATAATTAATACAGTCGCCAGTAAGAGAGATGAAACACCCTACTGACTATAACATCTAATGGTGAAACTTATGTATGACATATATGTGTAACATGCGGATTACCTCCTGTTTTGGTGAAAGGCTCCAAAACTAAAACTCTAAACTAAATAGCTCTAATACGTATTGCCTCTGCTTTTACCACGCAGCCACACACCCTTCTGATCCTCTCGGCTGTAGCCTCCTGTATGCCGTAGCCTCCTTTGTTTAGGGTTAATGTTTAACGTAGAATGTTTTGTGACCCTTATCCGTATATATAGGTAAAACTATTAACAAACTCATAATTAAATTATTATTCAAATGATAATCTGTTTTCTAATCTACTTGCAAATTCTATCTTAATCAGATTTTTAATATATATCTACACCTATTATAACTCCGATTTTTTTTTTGTCACAATTATAACTCCGATTTTGCATTATTATTATTATTATTATTATTATTAATTAAATACGGATATCACATATATACCCCCTTAAAAAGGATTCCGTCCCCGGAATCTAACGAACTAAGACTCGTACCTGAATCAAATAAGTGTGGATATCTCTCACGAATAGAATCCTCTAATTCCCAAGTAGCCTCTCGCTCCGAATGATTCTTCCACAAAACTTTGACAAACAAAATATTTTTCTTCCTCATTACTCGCTCCTCCAGATCTAGAATAGCTTCCGCTTCCTCCTCACAAGAAAGATCCTCCCTTATCTTATGTAATGAATACTGAACTACGTGAAACGGATGATACTTGTAGCCCTTCAGAACAGACACGTGAAACACATTATGCACATGAGATAACTGTGGTGGCAAAGCAACTCTATATGCCACCTCACCCACTCTCTCTATAACATCAAAAGGACCCACATATCTCGGACTAAGCTTCCCCTTCATACCAAAACGCTTAACACCCTTCCAAGGAGACACTTTCAAAAACACATGATCACCGGGTTGAAATCCACCAAACTTCCTCTTCTGATCTGCATAAACCTTTTGACGTGATTGAGCCTTCTGTAAATTTTCTCAAGCCTGCGCCACCTTCTCATTAGTCACTCTAACCAACTCCGGCCCTTCAATATCTCTCTCTCCAACCTCATCCCAACAAGTCGGTGCCCTACACTTCCTACCATACAAAGCCTCAAATGGTGGCATGCCAATACTTGCGTGCCAGCTGTTATTATATGCGAACTCAACAAGATACAAATAGTTATCCCAATCGCCTGTCCACTCTAAGGCACAAGCTCTCAACATATCCTCCAATGTCTGAATCGTCCTCTCTGACTGTCCATCTGTCTGTGGATGAAAGGCAGTACTAAAGTTAAGTTTTGTTCCCCAAGCTCGCTGAAATCCCTTCCAAAAGTGTGATGTGAACCTCGTATCTCTGTCAGTAACTATAGACACAGGCATACCATGAAGTCTAACAATATCCCTCTGAAAAATCTCCGCCAACTCATGAACAGGAGTAGTATCTCGAATAGGCAAGAAATGAGCAGATTTAGTAAGTCTATCAACCACCACCCATATGACATCATTCTTTCTAAAAGTCCTTGGTAAACCGGTCACAAAATCCATGGTTATGTTCTCCCACTTCCAAATCGGAATATCTAGCTGCTGTAACAATCCACTAGGTCTTTGATGTTCTATCTTCACTTGTTGACATGTAAGACACTTTCCCACAAACTCCGCTATATCTCGCTTCATTCCATTCCACCAAAAATGTGTCTTCAAATCCCTATACATCTTAGTAGAACCCGGATGAATAGAAAATGAAGAACTATGAGCCTCGGTTAAAATTGCCTCACGAATTGCCGAATCTGAAGGAACACAAAGTTTACTACCCAACCATATCACACCCTCATCATCAACACGAAAATCAGTTTGCTTCCCATTCGCCAACTCTAATCTAATAGCATCCAACTCCGAATCATTCTTTTTAGCATCCTTAATCTTCGAAATAAGATTAGGTTCCACCTTTAAGCTTGCTACACTGCCATCTGACCCTCTAACATACAACTCCACATCCAAGCGCTCTAAATCTGAAATAAGGTGCGGCTGAGTAACAAGAGATGCCACACTCCCGAAGTTCTTCCTACTAAGAGCATCCGCCACCACATTAGCCTTCCCTGGATGGTACTGAATCTTAGCATCATAATCCTTAAGAAGTTCAAGCCACCTCCTCTGCCTCATGTTCAACTCCTTCTGCGTAAAAATGTACTTGAGACTCTTGTGATCAGTGAAGATATCACAAGTCTCTCCATATAGATAATGTCTCCAAATCTTCAATGCAAATACCACTGCTGCTAACTCCAAGTCATGGGTCGGATAATTCACCTCATAGGCCTTAAGCTGTCTAGAGGCGTAAGAAATCACCTTCCCATGCTGCATAAGAACACACCCCAAACCTCTCTTAGAAGCATCACTGTAAACCTGATATCCCCCACTGCCTGATGGTAAAACAAGTATAGGAGCTGACACCAACCTCTTCTTTAGCTCTTGGAAACTCTTCTCACGATCATCATTCCACTCGAACTTAGCACCCTTCCTCATTAGTTGAGTCATTGGCAAGGCTATGGACGAAAACCCCTCAACAAACCGCCTGTAGTAGCCTGCCAAACCCAAGAAACTCCTCACCTCTGTAACGTTGCTAGGTCTTGGCCAATTAGTGATAGCCTCGACTTTCGCAGGATCCAACTCAATTCCCTTACCAGACACAATATGACCTAAAAATGCAACCTGCTCCAACCAAAACTCACACTTTGAAAATTTGGCAAACAATTTCTTCTCCCTCAAAATACCCAACACAACGCGCAAATGCTCCTCATGCTCCTCCTTACTCCTAGAGTATATCAAAATATCATCAATGAAGACCACAACAAATTTATCAAGGTAATCATGGAAGATCCGGTTCATCAAGTCCATAAACACGGCTGGTGCATTCGTCAACCCAAAAGACATCACAAGAAACTCATAGTGACCATATCGAGTGCGAAAAGCTGTCTTAGGAATATCCTCATCTCTTACTCGTAACTGGTGGTAACCCGATCTCAAATCAATCTTTGAAAAATACTTCGCCTCTTGCAACTGATCGAACAAATCATCAATACGTGGCAACGGATACCTGTTCCTGATAGTCACCTTATTCAACTCCCTATAGTCAATACACAATCTCATAGACCCATCCTTCTTCTTCACAAACAACACCGGAGCACCCCACGGAGACACACTAGGCCTGATAAATCCCCTATCCAACAACTCTTGCAACTGCTCTTTCAACTCATGCAACTCTAGTGGTGCCATCCTGTACGGCGTCTTAGAAATAGGTTCTGCACCTGGAACAAGTTCAATACTAAACTCCACTTCTCGATGCGGTGGCAAACCTGGCAACTCATCGGGAAACACATCTGCATATTCGCTCACAACTGCATAATCCTCTATACGAGACTCAACCTTAGATGTATCCTTTACAAAAGCAAGATAACCATCACAACCCTTAGACAAGAGCTTCTTCGCCTTTAGAGCTGAAATCAACTTAACCTCCCCTTTTGGTTGAGACCCCTGGTATACATACTCTGGTTTATTCACATCCCCAAAGATAACCCGTTTCTCCTCATAATTAATCGTCGCTCTATACTCACTCAACCAATCCATACCCAAAATAATGTCAAAGTCATGCATCATCAACGGAAGCAAGTCGACCTTATAATTTCTATCCCCCACAACTATCAAACACTCTCGGTACACATAAGATATAATAACAGAAGTCCCCATAGGGGTAGCAATAGACATATGCGGAGATAATAATGAAGGTAAAACACCAAGATAACGAACATATGATAGGGATACCACAGAATGAGTCGAACCAGTATCAAATAACACATAAGCATCACGTGTACCCACAAAAACCGTTCCGGAAACAGTACCTGGATTAGTTGCTGCCTGAGAAGAAGTCAATGCGAAGACTCTGCCTGTAGGATTCTGCTGATTCGGCTGACCTCCACTGCCACTACCTCCATCACCATTATTACGTGAACAGTCCTTTAACCTATGATCCATCGAACCACACGAGAAACATGCCCCAGTCTGTTTATAACAAGCTCTGCCCGGATGGTGTCTACCACATGTAGCACAAGGAGCCACCAGAATCATATTGGGGTTACCCCCATACACTGGATAACGTCCTTGTCCCTGTCCCCTTTGACGATTCTGCCACTATCTAGGCTGCTGCTGAAACTGCTGAGTCTGCCCCTGCTGAGCCTGCCCTTGACCACTATACTGATTCTGTCTCTGACCATGAGCTGTATGACCTCCCCTATTCTGGTTCTGTCCACGCCACTGTCCATACCGACTGTTCTGACCGCCATACCCCTGTCTACCCTGTGCTGTGACTAGCTGATCATCTCTACCCCTCTTACGACCACTGTCAGATCTGTTAGTCCGGAAGTCTATACGCTCCTTCTCAACATCCTTGGCTGCATCAGCCACCTCTGCTACATTCTGAAATCTGGAAGAAATGATAGACATCCTAAGAGACGACTTCAACCCCCATTTAAATTTTTCTGCCTGTTGTGCTGCAGTCCCTGCAAAAGTCCCAGCAAATCCCGCCAACCTGATAAATCTCGCAAGATACTCAGTGATACTCTCATCATGCTTCTGCTCAATAGAATTAAACTCCCTCATATAACCATCCTTCTCTGCCTTTGAGAAGTACTGCTCATAAAACAAATCTGTAAACCCCTGCCAAGTCAATGTCTCAACAAATGCATCACCCCTGATAGTCTTCACTCCTCTCCACCACCTCTGAGCATCCCCCTCTAACTTATACACAG